>NC_053498.1:30260684-30560684 GCF_905171775.1 Rana temporaria
TACTGGAGCCGTGCCATGCCAAGCTGACCAAAATCTCCCAGGAGCCAATGCAAAACCAGAAATTAAGTCTGCGGCTGCAGCCCCCTAGATGGGGGAAGTGAAATTAGATATCGAATGGTGGTGGTTGCAATACTTTGTCACACCTCATTTGTGCAGCGGTCTTACAAGGGCACTTTTTGGGAAAAAATATACTTTTTTAATTAAAAAATAAACAAAAATAGAGCGACAATTTTGAAAAAAAAATTCAATATTTTTTACTTTTTGCTATAATAAATATACCCCAAAAATATATAAAAAAATCATTTTTTCCTCAGTTTAGGCCTATACGTATTCTTCTACATATTTTTGGTAAAAAAAAAAATCGCAATAAGCGTTTATCGGTTGGTTTGCGCAAAATTTATAGCGTTTACAAAATAGGGGATAGTTTTATTGCATTTTTATTAATCTTTTTTTTTTTACTACTAATGGCGGCTATCAGCGATTTTTTTCATGACTGCGACATTATGGCGGACACTTCAGACAATTTTGACACATTTTTGGGACCATTGTCATTTTCACAGCAAAAAATGCATTTAAAATGCATTGTTTATTGTGGAAATGACAGTTGCAGTTTGGGAGTTAACCACAGGGGGCGCTGAAGGTGTTATGTTTCACCTAGTGTGTGTTTACAACTGTAGGGGGGTGTGGCTGTAGGAGTGACGTCATCGATTGTGTCTCCCTATAAAGGGATGACACAATCGATGCAGCCGCCACAGTGAAGCACGGGGAAGCCGTGTTTACACACGGCTCTCCCCGTTCTTCAGGTCCGGGGACCTATCGCGGGACCCCAGCAGCGATCGGGTCCGCGGGTCCCTCGGTCCCTAAGCTTCGGACCGGGTCACGGGAGCGCGCCCACCACCCAAGGCTGGGTAGATGTACAGGACGTACCTGTACGTACATCTGCCCAGCCGTGCCATTCTGCTGACGTATATATGCAGGAGGCGGTCGTTAAGTGGTTAAAAACCTCCATATGTGACATTTAAAAAATTCTACATGTTGTATGTTTTGAGTTACAGAGGAGGTCTAGGGCTAGAATTATTGCTCTTGCTCTAACAATCGTGGCGATAACTCACATGTGTGGTGTGAACACCGTTTTCATATGCGGGTGCTACTCACGTGTGCGTTCGCTTCTGCACGCAAGCTCGGCAGGACGGGTAGCATTAAAATTAAAAAAATATGTTATTTATTTAACTTTTTATTTTTGTACACGGTTCTATTAAAAGAAAAAAAAATGGGTCACTTTTATTCCTATTAAGGAATGCAAACATCCCTTGTAATATAAAAAAGCATGACAGGACCTCTTAAATATGAGATCTGGATTCAAAAAGACCTCAAATCTCATGTTTACACTAAAATGCAAATGTCCCTTTAAGAGCTATGGGCGGAAGTGACATTTTAACGTCGCTTCCGCCCTGAAATTATATGGAGCCGAGCGGGGGCCATCTTCCCCTCACTCAGCTCCATGCCAAGCAGGAAGCACGTGATCGCCCCCACCACTGTCACTGCCAGCGGCTCCGGTAAGCAGCGGGGGGCCCTCTCACGCCACCAATAAAAGTGATCTCCCTGCGAATCTGCCGCTGAGACCACTTTTGTCTGAAAGCGGACCGCCTGCTGAAGAAGAGGATACCGGGGTATGCCAGCTATCTGCTGCCATAACAACAATATTCCACTTTAAAGTTCCGCCGTATAATGACGGCGGGCGGTCTGTAAGCGGTTAAAGCGGTAGGAAACTCAAAACCAAAAAGTCATACATCGTAGCTTACCAATCCTTAGATGTGATGGCTGCATTTGTTTTTATTTTTTCCATGCTTTTTCTCCTCTGTTTTCACCCGGTGATCTGGCCAGTAACACACCTCCTTTATTAGAGAGCCCCCACTCTGGATGAAGGAGCACCGGAGGCACCTTTGGACAGCAGCATTGTAAGTCTGGTGGGGGGTGTATTAGATGTACTAGCAGATTTACATTCACTAACAAATTGAAGTCAAACTCCAGCTAACACTTTATAAGCAGTTTGTTGGGGGATAAAGGTTTTACACAAATATTTAAAAGCTGTAAGCACCTCTGTCAGATTGAGGGATGAGACAAATCATTTAACCATGAGACAATATGCAAACAAGCTTGCTCTTTTGGAAAAAAAAAGACTTACTGGCTGGATCACCAAATTAAAATAGTGAAAAGAAAGCCTAAAAAAGAATATTAATGCAGCCATCATAAAAATTGGTGAGCTGCATTATAATAAATGTTTGCTATTGGGTTTAATACTGCTTTAACCACTTAAGGACCGCCTCCTGCACATTTATGTCGGCAGAAAGGCACGGCTGGGCACAAGCACGTACCTGTACGTCCTCATTAAGTGCCCAGCCGTGGGCTCGCGCCCACGGCGCGCGCCCGTGACCCGGTCCCAAGCTCTGTGGCCGCGGGACCCCATCGCCACTGGAGTCCCGCGATCAATCCCCGAAGCTGAAGAACGGGGAGAGGTGTGTGTGTAAACTGATATAGGGAAACACGATCAATGACGTCACACGTCCAGCCCCGCCCCCTACAGTTAGAAACACATATGAGGTCACACTTAACCCCTTCAGCGCCCCCTAGTGGTTAACTCCCAAACTGAAAATGTTATTTTCACAGTAACCAGTGCTTTTTTATAGCATTTTTTGCTGTGAAAATGACAATTGACCCAAAAATGTGTCAAAATTGTCTGATGTGTTCGCCATTAGGTCGCGGTCACGAAAAAAAAAAAAAAACGCTGATCACCGCCATTAGTAGTAAAAAAAAAAAAAAATTATTAATAAAAATGCAATAAAACTATTCCCTATTTTGTAAACACTATAAATTGTGTGCAAACCAATCGATAAACGCTTATTGCGATTTTTTTTACCAAAAATATGTAGAAGAATACGTATCGGCTTAAACTGAGGAAAAAAAAAGTTTTTTTATATATTTTTGGGGGATATTATAGCAAAACGGAAAACATATTGCATGGTTTTCAAAATTGTCGCTCTATTTCTGTTTATAGCGCAAAAAAAACAACGCAGAGGTAATTAAATACCACCAAAAGAAAGCTCTATTTGTGGGGGAAAAAAGACGCCAATTTTGTTTGGGAGCCACGTCGCACGACCGCGCAATTGTCAGTTAAAGCGACGCAGTGCCGAATCACAAAAACTGTCCGGGTCCTTTACCTGCATTTTGGTCCGGGTCTTAAGAGGAAGGTGGACACGTTTTGTAGGATGTCAGGATTTCCGTTTTTTTTTTCCCGCACTGTTAATTTTTGTTTCATTATTTGGTATGTCAAATTAACAAAATGTACCAACCACCATATAATGTGAGGGCTTTCTTTAACAAATCAGTTTAAATTATACCCAATTTTTGGTGCGTCTTTATAATATGACAGATCAATCCTATGACTAAGTGCCTAAGTGTATGAAACATGTTAGAAGTCTCTGCTCATTTTCTGTCCCATTGATTTTATGGATCGATAATGATGTTGCTGTGGAATATGCAGGTGTGCCGCTACTGTATCCGTTTTCACTTTAACAGTTTTAAATTAAACCTTGAATTTTATTTTGGATAGAATGGTAAATTGGAGCCTCAGATTTTGTAACACTGTGATTCTTATAATATTCCCTTAAAGGGATCTAATTATAAATGTTTTCATAAAATTGTTAAAGAAAGTGCCAGCTATGATAAAACATACAAATGGGACTTACGTCCTGACGAATACATGGAAAAAGTGGTAGACTGAGACTAGTAAATATAAAATTACATTTTATTCCAAACACATTAAAACATACATATCTTTAAAAAAAACACAAACAGTCATGTCCTAAAGAGTAAGCTCTATAAATCCACAGATGAAGTGACCATTGTCAACTTAGCATATACTATCTTGTGTGAAGGACGCTTGACATGTTTCGTAGATTTGTCATCACTTCTTCAGGAGCTTTTTACATACATTATTATAGCGCAAACATCAAAATTATTATATATGTGATTAGGAGAGATGAAAAAAAAAAAAAAAGATTAGTTCATCTTATCACTTGTAAATATATTAAATACTTATATATATATATATATATAATATGTATATATATATATATATATATGTATATATATATATATATATATATATATATATATATATATATACATATATATATATATATATATACATATTATATATATATATATATATATATATATATATATATATATATATATATATATATATATATATATATATATATATATATATATATACACACACACACACATATACATATATATATACACACACACACACACACACTTTATTTTAATTAATATTATCTTTAATATTTACAAATGTCAAGATGAAGAAATCTTTATTTTTTTTCTCTCTCCAATTCACTTATAGAATAATTTTGATGTTTGCTCTATAACAAAGTATGTAAAAATCTCCTGAAGAAGCGGTGACATGTCAAGCGTCCTACACACAGATGGTACATGCCAAGATGACAATGGTCTCTTCCCCTATGTCACTTCATCTGTGGATTTATAGAGCTTATTTTTTAGGACACGACTGTTGTGTCTTTTTTTAAGATAGGCATGTTTTAATGTGTTTGGAATAAAATTTTATTTTATATTTATAATGTGTATTTCAAGCCTTTGTACGGTACCATGAAAGTCTATTCATAGTCTCAGTCTACTACTTTTTCATGTTTTCATAAAATTTATCAAGTGAATTTTCTTAAGGATTTGTATTGGATAAACAACGGCACTAATATCACGTGACACAAACATTCTTAACAACCATAATTTTATTCTCCAGGTTTTTTGATTCAAAAAACTCTATTTAGGGGTTTAGCTAATCTTCAGGCCTAAAATAATTTTTTAAATGTGTACACAAAAAAACATACAAAATAAAGTATCTGGCAATGAAAGGGTTAAAGCAGCAACACAGAGAAATGGGAATGTGTAGTATTCTTTTTTTTATTAAAATTTGTCCTGAATTTCCCTTTCAATAGCATATGCTGTGTGTGTTGGAATACCAGGCACCCCCACCATTATTAAAGTGGGAATAAACTCCCATGTAAGATTTTTACCTGGAAGAAAGCCTATAATAAGGCTTACCTATAAGTACAGTAAATATCTCCTAACGCACCGTAGATGCAGCCAGTGACGTCACCAGTGCATGCGTGGGAGGGACTTCATCGCCGACTCAGCCAATCAGATAGCCAAAGACTGCTATACTAGAAAGGAAACCAGAAGAATAACTAGGGGCGAGTTGTTGGACTTTTTAGGCACTGTTGGCTGGTCAAAGTATAGTCACACAAAGAGTAATTTCTCTAAAAATATATACATTTATTATGACATAGAGAGTATAGTACAGTATAGTTAAAAACAAAATTGCCAAAAACAGCAAGACAATCTGACAAACCAACTTAACAATGCAAAAACCTCCAAAAGTATACCAGGAAAATATAAATGGTCATAAGTAAGGGACAACAAGGTTCCAAAAGTGGAGTAGGAAACTATCATCACATGAAGGACACCCCATGTATAATTTCGTAGTCCTGCGTAATAATGGAGGTGCAGACAGAATATGTCTGAGATGATGGGGTTTGCAGAGTTAGTTGACTCGACCGGTTTCGCGCTTGTTACAGCGCTTCCTCACGGAGTCTCAGTGTGGTTAGAGATAGCATTTAAGGCATGGTTAATCCAGTAGTAGGTAACAGAGGATAGGAGGGGTAAATTCCTAGTAAAGGATTAATTAACTAGGTCCTGGCTGCTGGACGTAGAATAATATAAAATAAGCCCAAAACAGGGCAAAAAGATCTTAAGTGGAGAGTATTGGTGCTGAAAAGGGAAAAATGCCAGAGAATGGCATCCTTGGTAGGAATTGTAAGTTATATGGAGACTGGCAATGTGCCTAAATAGCACCCTCGATCCACAAGCCTCCCGGGAGACTGCAGCCGATCGAGTCTACTAACTCTGCAAACCCCATCATCTCGCACCTCCATTATTACGCAGGACTACGAAATTATACATGGGGTGTCCTTTATGTGATGATAGTTTCCTACTCCACTTTTGGAACCTTGTTGTCCCTTACTTATGACCATTTATATTTTCCTGGTATACTTGTGGAGGTTTTTGCATTGTTAAGTTGGTTTGTCAGATAGTCTTGCTGTTTTTGGCAATTTTGTTTTTAACATGTACTGTACTCTCTATGTCATAATAAATTTATATATTTTTAGAGAAATTACTCTCTGTGTGACTATACTTTGACCAGCCAACAGTGCCTGAAAAGTCCAACCTAGTTATTCTTCTGCTCATATATATTAGGACGCGGCACTTTTTTACTACCAAATATCCTCATGTACACTACATGTGAGGATATTGTCATCCTTTTCTCTTTCATTAGAAAGGAAACCAGGTGAAGATGTTAACACTGAGAAGTGACAGCCCACCATTGGAGGGCTTCATTTTCAGGCAAGTCAGTCATAATGTGCTAGTATGTAATGCTTACTTGCACATTATCTCTTCTACCTGAGGCCCAAATTTTTTACTAAAGACTTTTTTTTATATAATCTGTAAAAACAAATTCAGCACAACAATATATTTATTATTCCAAATAAGCCCTGAAACTCTGAGCCCTGGTTCACACTGCTGCGTTTTGACATGTCAAATCGCATGTCAAATCAGCGGCATTTGCCAGTAATGACACCGTCCTAATCAGTGCGAAACCTGCACAAATGTCTCTGTAATCGCCGCCAAAATCGGGACTGCCAGCAGAAGTGAAATCATGCAAGTTCAGGCTTCATTCCCGCAGCCCAGTGTGAACCTGGGCTTACTTCTATTGTTATATTGCGGTAGGGGTCTTGAATGAATGTGCTGTCCCTGAACTTCTGGTTGGAAATGAAACATCCTTCACATTATTTACAGCCATCTGACTCCCCCCCCCCTTATAACTACATGTCCCATAATTCATAGCAACAACACACATGCATGGTGCTTACAAGGTGTTTTTCGATCACAGACACCAGTAGATTGAAATCCTATTAAGACCAGGATGCAGAAATCCTTCTAAAACCTCCCATGCCCCTCCTCCCCCAAAAAAGTATACTAGCACAATAAAAGTACGGGCATAAAAAGTATGCATTAAAATGCTAGAAGGCTCTGGATTTGGCTGGATGGCATTGTGGGGGATGGGCATCCAGAATGTGGTTTGGGGACTCTGCATAAGGGAAAGACTCTGGAGAGAGCTGGGGGCTACTGTTGGGGATGGGGGTCTATGGAGGAGGCTGAAGGTTTCTCCAAGAGGCTGGGGATTTTCTAGTTGGGCTGTAGTAGACTGGAGTGCAATGCAGGGACTAGGAGGTTCTGTGATACACTGTTGGAGGAACTATGGGGGGTTGGATGCTCTGTGGCAACATAGGGAGCACTGCATGGGCACATGTTGGGGGGGGGTTGGGGGGTGCTGAAGGCACTATGGGAACGGAGGGCTCCTAGGGGGTGTGAGGACATTGAAGGGTGGAGGGGCATGTCTAATAAAAATCCAAACAAGGTTCCAACTCAGAGTTATGTAAACTTATGAAAAGGTTTATCAGTTTGATTTTTTTTTAAATTACCAAGTTTAAAAAAACGTAATGACAAAAAAATTATGGCGATTCGTGCAGAATGGATTGGGAATCCAAAAACAGCCTTAGCTACTTCTTTTAAAATTCTACCAGGGATCCTAGGATATTAGGGTTCTACATGGGGACACAACATGCTCTCCTGTTTCACTGATGAAGTGCACTGACACGAAAGGCGTTAGAAGGTGGCTTAAACTGGTAACCCCATCACCCTGCCGAGGTGCTGCCGGTGTGGCGCTTGTATGTTTTCATCGATCCTGTTTTTAATATGCAAGTACCTGTAAGTGTTTTAACAAATGCTTACCGTATTTTATGGCGTATAAGACGACCTTTTGTGCTTAAAAATATGCCACAAAACTTGGGGGTCGTCTTATACGCCGGTACCTGTATGCAGATTCTCAGTCAGACTGTGGGCGTGCATTGATCAAAAGCCGCGCCTCCTCCTCTTGCTGTTCTGTGATAGGTGAAACACTCAGTTTCCCAGCAGAGCCTCCGTTCAGTGTTTTCCACCTATCATTGATGTCTTCTCATCCTCGGCCTCGGACGAGAGGACATCCGTGATAGGCGGAACACTGAACACAGGCTCTGCTGGGAAACTGAGTGTTTCACCTATCACGGAACAGCACGGAGGAGGAGGCGTGGCTTTTGAACAATGGACACCAGCAATCTGACTGGGACTCTGCATGTCAGGGATAAGGTAGGTGAGGTATGCAATGGCACAGTGAGGCATGCATTGGCACAGTGAGGCATGCAATGGCACAGTGAGGCATGCAATGGCACAGTGAGGCATGCAATGGCACAGTGAGGCATGCAATGGCACATTGAGATTTGAAAAAAGCTGAATAAAGCCTGTTCCTGTCAGCGGTTGTTCCGGCTACCTCTCAGCTTCCAGACTAGTAGGAAGGGGGTCGTCTTATACGGCGAGTATATCCCAAAACCAACATTTTAGCTGTAAAATTAGGAGGTCGTCTTATACGGCCAGTCGTCTTATACGCCGACAAATAAGGTATGTAGCAGTTTTACACTATGTGTAGCCTCTGTTTCCTCTCCCATTATGGTCTAGCGTTGTGATTTAATCCTTAGAGCCGTGCATTTGTTGGTGTTCTGGTGGTCGGATGTGGACTATCGATGAGGGCCTAGAGTTGTCTAATATACATTTATTGATCTCTGTTTTCAGGGGTCCCCATGATTTGGAAAGAGCATCATATGTGGCGGAGGGGATAAGGTGTCTTTGGTTGATTATTAAAATTAGAGTAGTAAATTCTGATACAGAAGAGGAGCCTGTACAGCTTTAACCTCTATTTGTGTGGAACAAAAAAAAAAAAACACCAAGATGAAGTGGTTGCCAACAAGTGGTTAAATCACTCACTGGCATGAAACTTGGAACCATCCATATAGTTTAGTTGTTGAAAGCTTTTAAGATCCATAGTGCTCTAAAAGTAGGACCATGGCAGATTTTGATAAATGAGTCTACAGAGATCGGACTTATTAAAACAAAGTTGGGCAAGAGGTTCTTGCTTTAAAAAAAAAAAAAAACAATACTAACATAAAAGCCCGCCTTCATCAGCAGTGAATACTTTATCAACCATTCTTGGTGTATAACTACAAGACATACGAGATGTTATCATACATTATTACTTGCTGACATTTCAATGACAAATACATTACTACTGCAATGTACGGAAACAATAAAGCCATCTTCGCTTCTCAAGCCAGTCTTCAAATAAGGAAGACGTTGTTGGTTTTGCCTTATAATAAGGTGAAGAGACAGTTTTAAAATCTATAAATGAAACAACTTAACATTTACTTTCCCAGAGAACAGAGAGAAGCTGCTTACACTAGTCCTGGACAACCTTAAACATTAAAAGAGTATAAAATTCTCGAAACAAAAACAATAAAATACACATTCCCCAAAAAACTATTTGTTAAAAATTCTGTACACCAGTCCACCCGCTCAGAGGCTTCCTGCTCATTCACAAAACTTTAGTATATTGTCCGCCACCCGCTGCCATCCACCAGTACCTGGAAAAAAGCCTTAACCCTCGTACACACGCTCTGTTTTCTGAGTTTTGCCGAGTAAATCGAGCGTGTGTACGAGGCTTTCAGGTTTTTCATCTGGAAATTTGACCAGAATCTCGAATGTGACATCGAATGTGATGAGCGCATGCTCGTCGTATGCGATGACGTCACCGCGTTCTTGCCTTCACCACGGTTCTTTTGAAATGAGTGTGTGTACACTCGGTCGGCAAGAGATTCTTGCCAAGAATCTCGTCAGGAAAAACGTTTTTTTTGTGACGAGATTCTTGCCCGTGTGTACGAGGCTTAAATCTTAACTTTTCTTTTCAGATTTATATGCTGTGCTACTGCTTTCTTAGATGAAAAAAAAAAAAAAAACATTCTTATGCCGCGTACACACGACCGTTTTTCATGTCATGGAAAAAAACGAAGTTTTTCTCGACGTGACTCTTGTCAAGCCTGCCTTGCATGAAAAAAATGCTTAAGCAAAGCGCGGTGACGTACAACATGAATAACGCCACTATAAAGGGGAAGTTCCATTTGAATGGCGCCACCCTTTGGGCAGATTATGCAAATTTCCCTTCTCATAACTTGCTTCTGAGCATGCACGTTTTTCTTCTGTCGTTAAAGCCTACACACAACCATTTTTCATGATGAGACATTGGACGTGAAAAAATAGAGCAGGTTGTAAATTTTAATGGCCATTTCTGTAGGCTCTGGAGCCTACAGACCACCGTTTTTAACGACCAATTTAAAAAATGTAATTGTTCTCGTCACAAAAAACGGTTGTGTGTACGCGGCATTATGCAAAAAAAATGTTGTCCTTAGACACCTTTTGCTCCAAAAAGCACCACCAAGATACCATATGCAATATAGGCATCTTGGCTTTGAAACCAGACACACATGCATGGATGATGTGACAAGGGAGGACTTGCACTGCATCTAGTAAAAATGTGTCTGTGACCCCTTTGGGGCTTCATGAGTGCAGCAAAATAACTTTTTATTTTATTTTTTTCAAATTGCAACTGCACTCATGAGACTATGGGTGTTCCACTTTACTTTAATATATGTCCCTTAAGTGAGACCCGGAGAAGAGCAAATGGACAAAGGGGCTGCATGACTAAAGCCTCGTACATTCTACTGACAGCTCAGGTCAGAGCCGCTGTACTAACAATCCAATGTTAATACAGCGATCTCCCCTGCTGTGCTATTGTGTTTTGACAAGAGGGTGGCCCTCTTGGCCATTGACTGATAGCGTTGATCATTTTAACAGGGGTGTGTAGACTTTTTATATCCCATGTGGATCCCGTGGGGAAAAAAGTAAGCATGCGTGAGTTTGTAACATCTTCAAACTGGTTGGGGAATGGCTGAGGACATGGGTGTTTCTAGTTATGAATTGTGCCTTTGGTGCACCAGTGACTCCTCTTGGTTGCATTGTTAGGCAGTAGGGGGCCACATAACACATTTATCAGGATCTGGCCAAAATTCCAGTCATACCTCCCAACTTTCTAAAATAAGAAAGAGGACACCATTTAATACAAAGTATGTAGGCAACGAAGACACCGATGCCATGCTAACAATTATGAACCACCCAAAGAAATAATAGGCGAGAAATAAATTGTTTAAGCGCAAGTGCTATTTTTTCCCTTTTACTGGGTTTAAAAAAAAGAATACATTCAATAATTTAGGAGGTTGGATGAAACTTTTAGTGTAATATAATATTTTAGGTAGGCAAAAAAGGATGATTTATAGAAGTCTATAAAACAGACCAAAATGAGGAACAATTGAGAAGGACATGTCCGAGATGCCCCCCTGAAAACTGGTAATCGGATTATCAGTGTAGTAATATTCAACAGGTATCAGAAGAGGTGGAGGAAGCATAGATCCTCAGAATTAAAAAGAATGGGGAGTTCTGTGCTCTGCAGGTCTTTGGGTAGGGCTTTTTCTCAAGCAAGGTATCACCTGATCTGCAGTTAGAGACAGCAGTAAGTTAGATCTTATAATACAGATAAAGTTATTAGCCTCAAGGTACAGTGGGAGTTATGTTTTAAGAGGATTTTTTTTTAGGGAACTGTTGAGACACAATTACAATTTCTAAATGTTCACTATAAGATGGTAGATCTTAAGTTTTATGCATCGTACACACGACCGATTTTCCCTTCGGGAAAAAACTGCCAGGAGAGCTTTTGGCTGGGAAAACCGGCCGTGTGTATGCTCCATTGCAGTTTTCCCCGACGTGAAAACTGGAAAAAAAAAAAAACAGAGAACCAGATTTCATTTTTCCCGGGGGACTTTTTCCCGTTGGGAAAACCAGTCCTGTGTATGCTTTTCCGAGGGGAAAAAAAAGTGCATGCTCAGAATCAAGTCCGAGATTGGAGCGCTCGTTCTGGTAAAACTAGCATTTGTAATGGAGATAGCACATTCGTCATGCTGTAACGGACTGAAAGGCACGAGGCTTAAAATCGCGAATCGTCTCTCACCAAACTTTTACTAACACGGGAATCAGCAAAAGCAGCCCAAAGGGTGGTGCCGCTTGAATGGAACTTCCCTTTTATAGACCCGTCATGCGTGGTGAACAATACCGCGCTTTGGACGGGCGGTATTTGGCCTGAACGTGTGTATGCAAGGCAGGCTTAAGAGGAATCCCGTTGGGAATTTTTTTTTTGTTCCTGTCGTGTGTGTACGAGGCATTAGTGTTTAAGATAACTTTAAAGACTTGGCTATGCGGGCTGTATCATGTAGCTCCAGTCCCGATCCCTTGTTTTCACAAGGGATGCCCATGACTTCCTGCCTGCCCTTGACTCTGGTAAAACCGGCAGCCCTTTTACTATCACCAGCTGCCCTAAGCATTGCAGCACTGCAGTCTAAAACGAAACCCTGAAATCTCATTGCAATTAGCCTGTTTAAAGGCTCCGTGCAAGCTCTGTAATCTTCCCTCCACAGCAGCACAAATAAAGCTCATCTCCCAAGTGTGAATAAGTAAAAATAAATATGTGAAACGATGAAAAGCTTGGTGAGAACATTTCCATTAGAAAGATAGTCTTGTGCTGCCTATGCCCAGGAAACGCATTTATTTTTATTCAAGCTTTATTGAAAAGAGGTTTCAGTAATCCATTGATGGTTCTTAGACAGCTTTACCCAAAAGGAATACATTCCTGATGTGTGAAGGATCAAGGAAAACCGGTCTGTCAGTGATATTAACATATCCATCACCATTAAGGGGGAAATCAAGTGTAAAAGGCGGCTGGCGAATACAATACAGTGGAATGCTGCAAAGGGCGTATTTTATTTAAAAAAAACATGGTAGACACAACAGTAACCACCACTTGTAAACATGTTATGGTGCCTCCGTTTTAAAGTCCAACTACGGGAAATCTGAAAATTTCCCCCCTGCAGTAGGGGAGAGAGAGAGTAAAAGTCCTTTTACTTACCCAATCCTCCGCTCCCCAAACAAACAGTGCTACCCTATGCTCTGCATTGGTCTTGATAAGGTCAGTACTAGGACTCCGGTCTAGCCCCCCCCCCCCCCCCCCCCATTGCATTTACTGAGTAAAGAAAACACTGGGTATCCTCAAAACCATTCATGCACTTCTTCTCCAACCCTGTCCGATGGCACTAGGCAAATGAAAAAGTCACATGAGTCACATGCTCACACATACCCAATGGAGGTAAGGATAATAAACAGTATACTGCTAGGAGAGAAGGGGCTAAATCAATCATATGGGGCATGAACATGCTGGCTTTATTTGATGCTTTTAGCCAACAAACATTTCAATATGAACTTTTGTACTATTGCCGTACTATGGTCTCCTCAATACCCAGACCAGACTAAATGGATAAGAGAAGGGTTCAAGTCAAAGCGAAACTAAAGTCTTAATTTAAAAGCCTGTAAGAAAGCAGGCTCTTTATTGTAGACATGTGTCAATGTATTTTCTGCAATAAAATAAAACTTCCTGTGTCAGGAATCAGTAGCAAGGATGGCCAAATCTGTGTAGTTACAATAGGAAACCGGAACCAAGATATATATATATATATATATATATATATATATATATATATATATATATATATATATATAGTGATTTTTATGTATGTAATAGTAAAACAAAAGACATCTAAAACAACAGTAAACAATCTCAAAAGTGAACCAAAAACCCAGTGACAAAATACCTAAATAACAGAATAACAGAAATCCTAACTATCAAACTAACTATATACAATATATACAAAAGGGGAACACAGGAAAGCAAGGTGAAACTGGAGGTACAGGGAACATATAAGGAAGGAGAAACCAAAACTGGGATCAGGAAACAAGGGGAAAACAGAAAAAGGCAGCAAGATTCAGGATTCAAGGCAAGAGCATGGTCAAGAGCCAGCATAGGATAAAACAACTAGCAGTATTTGGCATCTAAGCAAAACACTGACATGAAGTGTATTAGTAGAGGAGGGACTAAATACCCTCCCAGCAACCAGCATCAGGTAGAGACAGATTACTATAAACTGCTGGCTGCTGGGAGAAATGTGTTTGACATAAACTGCAACTCTCCGCCCAGGGAACCACAGAGCCACCAGCAGGTGATCCAGGTCCTGACAACCTGTCTTTTTAAGAGTGTGCACTGAGCTGCACTTCTGTGCAGATCCTGTGCGCCGAGATGGCTGCACTCCTGCACATGCGCTGGCGTGACATCATCCCGAGTCGAACAATGAAGACTTATGCAGTCCAGCACCTGGAATAAGCTGGGTAGAAGATGAGGCATATTGGATTGTTGATGAGGGTATGTATTGTGATGAGGGTATGTATATATACTATGCATTAAGATAAATGCATTCTGTGTGCAGCAGCCCCCTAATACTTACCTGAGCGCATCTCAATCCAGCGATGTTGCATGAGAGTCTAGGCTGCCCGGGACTCCCCTCCTCATTGGCTGAGACAGCAGCAGGGTGCCATTGGCTCTCGCTGCTCTCAATCAAAGCCAGTAAGCCAATGAGGAGAGGTGGGGGCATGGTTGAACCGCCGCTCCGTGTCTGAATGGACGCACAGAGCAGCGGCTCATGTGAGGTGCCCCCATAACAAGCTGCTTGCTGTGGGGGAAATCAGCAAGAGGCATGGGGCCAAGAGCACCGGTGAGGGACCCAAAACCACTGCACAGAGCAGGTAAGTATGACATGTTTGTTATTTAAAAAAAAAAAATACTTTAGTATCAATTTAAGTATAATGAAGCACAAAGCTTCTGCCCAGTTAGCTGACTTATCTGGCAGAGGTGCTTGGATCACAACACTGGCTGAGCAAAATAACACTTTTTTTTTGCAGACAAGGCAATTCCCAGTCTTGCCGGGAATTCATATTGCATCCTAATGGCACGCCTCTAAGGCCCCATACTCACGAGCAAACATGTCTGCTGAAACTGGCCCGCAGGCCAGTTTCAGCAGACATGTTTGGTCGTGTGTGGGCGCGAGCGGGCCGAATTCCAGCAAACATTTGCCCGCCGGGCCTTTTCCCAGCAGACAAATATTCCTGGACTTGTTTTAAAACAGCCCGCTGGAATTCTGCCCGCTCGGACATGTACGGTCGTCAGTACAGACCTACCGTACATGTCCAGGCGCCCGCCGTCCCTCGCATGCGTCGAATGACTTCGACGCATGCGTGGAAGCATTTTAAAGGCGGGCCGCCCACGTCGCCGCGTCATTGTCGCGGCGACACCGCGTCATCGACGCGGCGACACCGCGGACACGCCCCGCGTATTGTTTACGCGCGGACTTCTGTACGATGGTGTGTACAACCATCGTACAGAAGCCCTCTGGCAGACATGTATGGTGAAAACGGTCCGACGGACCGCTTTCACCATACATGTTTGGTCGTGAGTACCCGGCCTAAGGCTACCAAAGTTTGTAATATAGCTTGTTAGAATGCAGTAGGGGGTGTAGGTTATTTTCATGTGTCCCGCTGCTAGGGAACCAATGGATCTTTGCTTCTTATGATGAGCGCTAACGTCCCCTGGTTTTGTTCATTATGCATTAATTACTTTTTTTCAAGACTACAAGTTTTACCAGCATGAGGTTGGTATCACAAATGGTACGTTTAAGAAAGAGATTCTACAGTACTCTGTGGGAGTAAATGGCTTCTCACAGAAGGTGATTCCACAGGGAGATTGGGGGAAGTGTGGAGGAAGATTGCTTTTTCCTTGTATCTATTATTAAAATAATCAACGCAGTGTAGAACCAAGCTCATCTGTTGAGCTCCAGCAAGATCACTAGTTGCTTGTACGTTAAAGAGAAATGGTCGCGTTTTGCTAGTGAGAATACTTAATTTTTTTTTACATATTACTGTAATATTCACCTACAAATGACTGTCAGGAAATAATAAAAAATACAATTGTATAAATTGCAGACAACTGGAGGTGCACCTACAGGCAGCATTCTCTAAAAGCTTACAGATACTGCCGAATCTCAAGTCGTTCTGGCAGTGTTGAGTCTTTCCTCCACCACCTGCTCCCCCCCCCCAACATTTCTATTAACCCATCATCATTAGGGGTTATCTCATTAGCCAACAGGAAACCACTGGGGGAACAATGGGACAGGAAGCCCATTCAGGGCAAACCTGTTGCTGTAACTGCTTAAAAAGCTGGAGAAAAGCAACAAACAATGTAAAGCTTATCTAAAGAGAAGCTGTATCTACATTATGCCCACTAAAGTATTTAAACGTACTAGAATGAGTGTCACACCCTGAACAAAAGCCTGTACCCGAGGAAGAGGTTAGTGGTCTTAAAAAAAAAAGGGGGGTTTGCTCCTCTCAGACCAGAGAAAAAGACATCGGCCCGGATTCACATACATTGGCGCATATTTATGCCGGCGTAGCGTATCTAATATACGCTACGTCGACATAGCGCAGAGAGGCAAGCACCAAATTCACAAAGCACTTGCCTCCCAAACTGCGCTGGGTTCCCTCAGCGTAAGCAGTCGTAGGTGGAAGTGGGCGTGAGCCATGCTAATGAGGCGTGACCCCATGCAAATGATGGCCTGAGTCTCAGACAGATACATATATTGAACAGCGCATGCGCCGTCCCGTGGACGCATCCCAGTGCGCATGCTCAGAATCACGTCGGAACATCTCCCTAAGATACGACGGATCACTGCCTACGGCGTGAACGTAACCTATGCCCAGCCATATTCACGTCCAACGTAAACAACGTAAAATACGACGGCTTGTGTTCCCTGGTCCATACCTTTGCATGGGTTGCGCCTCATACAGTATATGGGGAATAACTTTACGCCGGACGTACAACTTGCGCGCACAAGTCGTAGCCTGCGTCGGACGGACGTTCGTGAATCGGCGCATCTCCCTCATTTGCATATGTGAATAGAAAATCAATGGGAGCGGCAAATGCGCCCAGCGTAAATATGCACCCACAATACGCCAGCGTAGGCAAGTTACGTCGGTCGGATAAGGCCTATTTTCTGGTGTATCTTAGTTTTTGGGCACGGCGCACAGATACGACGGCGCATATTTGCACTTACGCAGTGTATCTCGAGATACGTTGGTGTAAGTGCTTTGTGAATCCGGGCCGTAGGCTGCATGTCAGTAACTCACATTCATGGACAGATGCAACAATTTTTTTTTTTTAAAAACTGTTTGTAAATTTACTGAAAGTTGGCAACCCTGCAAGGGGGTGAATAAGGTTAAGGAGGGCGATATGAAACCAAAATCCAGAATACAGGGATATGACCTCAAAACCAATCTTATGCCGCATACACACGATCTGAATTTCCGACAACAGATGTTCAATGTGAGCTTTTGGTCGGATATTCCGATGTGTGTAGGCTCCATCGAACATTTGCCATCAGAATTTCCGACAACAAATGTTTGAGAGCTGGTTCTCAATTTTTCCGACAACAAAAGTTATTTTCGGAAATTCCGATCATCTGTATGCAATTCGACGCACAAAAATCCTACACATGCTTGGAATCATTGAACTTAATTTTTCCCCGGATCGTCGTAGTGTTGTACATGACCACGTTCTTGACGTTTGGAATTTCCGACATCATTTGTGTGACCATGTGTATGCAACCACAAGTTTGAGCCAACATTCCATCAGAAAAAAATCCACGGTTTTGTTGTCGGAATGTCCTATCGCGTGTACGCAGCATTAGAAAGTATTTTTCCACTGAAAGGGCAGTTTATGTTTGGAATAAACTTCCAGGGGAGGTAGTGAGCAAGTCAGTCAACAGTAAATGGCTTAAAACATGCTTGGGACAAACATAGATCTATACTATATCTCTAAAAAAAAAAAAAACGGGCAGACTCGATGGACCACCGGGTCTTTTTTCTGATGTCACTTTTCAGAGATGCTTTACTTTTTTGCAGCAGTCACCACCGCATGGACATTTTGTGAGCCAGTCCTAAAAATTGAATGCTTGGATTATTGGAAAGCCCAGATGCAGGGCGGATCCTAGGCAGGGTGCACAGGGTGCTTTGCACCCAGGCGCCTGCCGAGGTGGGGGCGCCAAAGTGCCAGAGTTCTCCCCTCCCTCCTTCTCTCCTTGTTTGTGTCCGTCCAGAACTGGTATGTGAGCATAGGGGAGCCCGCCCAGCCCGGCAGTGCTCAGGGGAGGGGCCACTCCTCTTCCTGAAACAAGGGTTCTAGTTTTCAGTGGCTGCTGAGTGCAGGAATGAATTCCTCACACTGGGAGTCTTGGATCCCGCACAGTCTCCACCAACTTTTTTTTAGGCGCTATTTTTAACGCTAAAGCGTATTTTGTCTGCAGTCTGACCATCTCCTGTATCATGTCTGTAGTATGTCTGGGGGGTCTTTCTAACAGAAGCCCTCTCTGTGTCCATCAGAGAGGCCCCCCTCCAGGTCCCAATGTACTCTGCTTCTCTTCCTGTATTTTGTTTATTGTTAAGAGATCATGTAAGGATCCCAGGTTGAGTCATTGCCATAGAAACATTTGTAAAGAGAAGGAGTTCGTAAAATGACCACGCCCTTGTGGGGGCGCCAGAAATATTTCTGCACCCAGGCGCCCGTGACCCTAGGATCGGCATCCTGCCCAGATGAGACAGGTTCTTTATTGCCGGGTACACACGGGCAAACATGTACGATGAAACCGGTCCGTCGAACCGTTTTCACCGTACATGTCTGCCCGGGGACTTCTGTACGATGGCTGTACTAACCGTCGTACAGAAGTCCGCGCGTAAACAATATGCGGGGCGTATCCGCGCCGTCGCGGCGACGTGGGTGGGCCTGCCTTTTAAATGCTTCCACGCATGCGTCAAAGTCATTCGACGCATGCGAGGGACGGCGGGCGCTCGGACATGTACGGTAGGTCTGTACTGACGACCATACATGTCCGAGCAGGCAGGATTCCAGCGGGCTGTTTTAAAACATGTCCAGGAATATTTGTCCGCTGGGAAAAGGCCCGGCGGGCAAATGTTTGCTGGAATTCTGCCCGCTCGCGCCTACACATGACCGAACATGTATGCTGAAACTGGTCCGCGGACCAGTTTCAGCATACATGTTTGGTCGTGTGTACGGGGCCTAAGTTGTAACCACCTCCTACAGTCTTCAACTATCATGTTCTACAAGGTATAGTTATTGCACTTTAATACGTGCAACACATTCTCAGCTCTGATGTGGACATTCTCATCAACTAAACTATAATCTGTGGCAATCTTGTTAATGTTCTCCCTGCTTCACACTGTACCATTAACCTCAATCATTGTTATGTGTGAACCCATCTTACTGTCAGCTCATCTGGAGATCACACTGTAAGGCTGCAAAACATCTCACACACGACAGCTGTCTGCGGCCTCCCTGTTTAATCCGTCACATGTGGCTTGTACGTGTCTTCCTGTCAGATTCATACATATCTCCTCATTTACGGCATATCATGTGCAAGGAGCCAATGTGCAGACATGTTTTTTCTATTCCTTTTCCGCTGGGAACTGGTCCTGCTCGAGTGTGTGTTTGGGATTTAAGATGACAATTTCAACTCTAATCTCTTTTTAATACTGTGGGAGCAAATGGATTGAAATTCATATTCCAAGATGAACATGTAATGAATATTTATTGGCTTGAGAAAAAAAAATGTCTGGGCGAGCTTTATAAGGTTTTTCTGGTCACTTTTGATCATACCAGTCTCATGATCTCATCTACCGCTTTTAGTGTCCTTGTTAATGGAGAGTTAAGGACTGTGAGCAATGGAGAAACAGGAGGCACAGGGGATGCAAGTGCACCAGACTGTGTTATAGCCATCGTTTCCATCATAAATGGAAGCATAAAAACTTAATTTCATTGTGTGCTGCATGCCATTAATTAGGATTGGTCTGAGCCACCAGTTTTGATATAAATGCAGTATATACCGAATATTCCCAGTTCCAGGTGATATACAGAGATGAAACAAAACCTCCTACAAAAGTTGTATTTGTCCATTTGCAGTTTTCTCTTCTCTACATCCCTTCAAGGTTCGGAATTTAAAAGCTTATCTGAGAGTTCAGAAAAAAAGGGGGTGGAGAGCTGAAGTTATACTCTGCAGAGCTATGTGAGGAGAGCTCTGATTGCTGATTGGAAGGAAGAGAGAAACACCCCCTTCACATAGCCCACAGGAACAGAGGTGAGGCTGTCAATCAACTGGAGGTTCCTCCTTTGTTACAATTTTTCTCTTGGTGTCAGGAAAAACTTCTTGTCACAAGTGATTAATACTGATAACAGAGCAGCAGACAGAAATTACACTTAGCCTAGGTTCACACTGCTGCAAATTCAAAATCGCGGTAAAATGCGCGATTTTACCGCGATTTCACGGCTGCGATTTTGCCGCGATTTTGCCGCTATTTCGGCCGCAATTTAATGTAAATCGCGGCCCAAAATCGCAAAAAGTAGTACAGGAACTACTTTTTGAAATCGCAGATGCGGCGTCGCACTGATTAGGACAGTGCCATTGCCGACAATTGCCGCCGATTTGAGATGCGATTTGACATGTCAAATCGCATCTCAAATCGTTCCAAATCGTACCCAGTGTGAACCAGGGCTTAAGGTTCATTTAGTGAAACGGGAGAGTGCAAAATCTGGTGCAACTGTGAATGGTAACCAATCATGTAGCCTAACTTCAGCTTGTTCAAATAAGCTTTGACACAAAGAACCTGGAAGACGATTGTTTTCTATGCAGAACTGCACCAGATTTTGCACTCTCAGTTTTAGTAAATCAACCCCTTAGTGCAGTGGTTCCCAACTGCTGTCCTCAGGACCCACTAACAGGCCAGATTTTAAGAATTACCTTGGGGAGATGCAGACTAGAACACTGCAATCACTGACCAGCAGTTATCTTGCAAACCTGGCCTGTTAGTGGGTTCTATAGACAGGAGTTGAGAACCACTGCCTTAGTGCTATAAATTGAGACAAGGACACACGATAGTGGGGTATGCTTTGTTCATATTTAATGCCTGAGGTTTACAACCACTTTAAAACCCAACCCTGTTGGGTTTTAAATTTTTCCAAAAATTGTAAAAAGCAACTAATAAACCAATATTCATTTTCAATCGGAAGTCACGTCCCACAGTACTTCTTTTTGACCACAAAATGTCAGTCTCCTGGGTTAAGTCGTGGATAAAAGGCTGTACACGCCGTGTGTCATGGCCTTGCCCCTGAGCATTAAGCTCTGCACTAACAATGTATCAATGGGGGGGGGAAAGGAGGACCAAGTGTGTCATATTACTAATCAGAAAAAGTAATATAAAAAACTGCAAAGTATAATGATTGGGAGGTTGGGGGGATGGGAGTTGGGGGTAATGTTTGTTATAGGTGGAGCTTGATGGGCTTAGTCAAACCCTGGCTCTTTGTATGTGTTGGAAAATTCCAACAGTGTGAGACCCAACTGATCCAAACTCTGTTCCCATCTGTGACGGTATTAGAATGATATCCCCGTCAAAGTCTTCCCTTCTCCCCATAAAAGCAAATCACCCCAATATTCCACAAGGAGGGATATTCCTGGAATCGCCCAATCAGCCACACATGAGCCCAAGCTTACTGCTGGAACAAGACAGACTTTAATGGTATAACACACAGCTTATATGTAATTTCCAAAACTGTTACAATGACAAATCTCCGCCCCCTCACACTGGGGCTTCCATACAGATTATTAGGCAGACCTTTCGGAGCCGACCCTGAAAACACATTTTCTTTAGATAATGACATCAGTGAAGTTAATTACTAGTTGTACAGAATACATTATCTAGACAGCCTGGCCCCGCATATAGAAGAGATAATTACCACAATGAAACAATCAGAATAATTAACATGAGCCACTTCTAATCACAGTAAACAGTAACCACAGGGCTTCTTCACACACACAATAGACCATTTACCCTTTGAAATAGGACTGGCTGAGGAAGGGTCATTACCACATCAACAGCCTGTTAGCCGAGGAGTGAGTCACATCTGAAATCCTCTAACACACACACAACATTACTAGCAGGGAGAATTACACTGAAGCATCCTTCACACCATCTAGCTAAGAATTTGGGGTTTTCCTGCCCATCATTGCTTGTTCCAGCACCTACCATTACATTCTCCATGATAGAAGAGAACTAATAAATAAAAAACAACAGGGAGAGTGGGACCCCATCATAATGTCCAGAGTAGGTGTGCAGACCCAGAAACTCCAGTCCATCCAGGAGTTTGGGGTTTTCCTCCCACCTTTGCTTGCTCCTATCCATCTAGCCCTCAGTGTAAAAACCCAAAGACTTTCCCTGCTGTGAGCATGTTCCATCATAAAGGGCTTGTTCACACCAGGAATATGCTTAACGCACAGCCACTGGTGTATACTGGGAGTAATCATACAGTAGGGCCCCTTTCACACTTGTACGACCTGAAAGCCACGTGACTTGAAGCAATGCCTGTGTAATCTTGAGGTCTATGGACCTCAAGTCGCATCAAAGTCGAATCAAAGTAATGCTGGGAGTACTATGAAGTCGCACAGATATGAACGGTACTTTGCAATCCTAAATTGCAGGAAAAGTCACACAAGTGTATCAAAACAACAACAACAACAACAACAACAAAAAAACATAAAACTGTAACCAAAACAAAAAAAATATTATTTTACATATCCAAAAAGGAGTGGGAAGAAGTATCAGCTTATTTAATCTTACCTCTTCTCCATAATAAATAATAAATGAGCCATCTTCCCATCAGTAAGCTGGTGCCGATGCACCGATATGGTCACGTTACACCATTTACTTCTCTTTTTTTTCTTTTCCTTTAAATTTTTTTGAAGATACATTTGATTAAAGAACACAGCATCTCCCCGCAGGGATGTAGTCCCAAGGGAGGGGGCGGGAAACGCTGTCTAACCCCCAACCAGAACAGCTCGGATGATGGGGGCAAGCTTACTGAGGATTAACAGGAAGTGAGATATTCAGACAAAGAAAAAAAACGTTTAGAAGGGAAATCGAAGGAAAAGGTAAGCGAACCAACAATGCACTAGCTTAAAGGATAGAAAATGTGGAAGAGGGCGCTAATGAGGTGATTCACCTATATGAATACTCCTAACAATTGGGACACATCAGCTGGGATGATCCCAATTGAGGGGTGATAGTACTAAAATAAACACTCAATTTGGAATAACAATCATTCTCTAGAACAGGGGTGGGGAACCTTGTTTCTGCCAAGGGCCATTTGGATTTTTGTAACATCATTCGGGGGCCGTACAAAATGATCAACTTAAAAATTAGCCTGTTATATTGTTATATCTGTGCCCATCATATGTAGCCTATGTGCCCATCATACAGCCTCTGTGCCCATCATATGCAGCCTGTGCCCATCATACAGCCACTGTGCCCATCATACAGCCTCTGTGCCCATCATATGCAGCCTCTGTGCCCATCATACAGCCACTGTACCCATCATACAGCCACTGTGCCCATCATATGCAGCCTCTGTGCCTGTCATACAGCCTCTGTGCACATTATAAGCAGCCTGTGCCCATCATATGAAGCCTATGTGCCCATCATACAGCCACTGTGCCCATCATACAGCCACTGTGCCAATCATATGCAGCCTCTGTGCCCATCATACAGCCTCTGTGCCCATCATACAGCCTCTGTGCCCATCATATGCAGCCTGTGCCCATGTGTGCTGGAGGCGCTTGGGGGGGGGGTCAGATATGTGCTGGGGGGGTCCTTTGTAAGAGAAGATGGCCAGTGCAAGGGAGAGGACTAGGTGGGGTAGGATATGTGCGAGGGGGTGCTTTTGCAAGGAAGAAAGATAGTGCTAGGGGGAGTTGTTAAATTTCAAATCTAATCCAAACTTCTAGCATTGCCTTCCCCCTCCTAACCCCTCGATCACTCCAAATATTTTCTACCTTGCCCTCCTTTTCTACCGATCTCTCCCCCTCCCTCCTCCATCGGAGGACACACACTCAGCGGCAGGGGGGCCGGATGGAATGATTTTGCGGGCCGCATGCGGCCCGCGGGCCGCAGGTTCCCCACCCCTGCTCTAGAACATATATCTTCAGTGAGTAAAAATAACCACCAATAAAACGTCCTTGAAAAAATGCAAAAGTGATAAAGAAATGTGGAAAAGATGTGAGGAATTTGTATTACTTGATTAACACAATACGGTGAACACAGTTCATAAGAGATTATCTTCACAAAAAACTTCAATGGGTGATCATGCAATCAATCCTGATGATAAATGCAGCCGCCACCATTTAAGTTTCACCCAATGTACTCTATAGAGGGAATGCGCTTACCAGATGATGTTGACCACTTTAATGAAAAAGTAGGTCTGTAGGGCAGAGCAGGTTTTAGTGCCTGCACACTATACACCAAACGCTCCCACGACACTGGTACTTGTGATATCCCAGATAGCATCCACAAAATAACGAAAAGAGGGGCTATAGTATAATACCGCTTTAATAAAATAACATTTAAAATTAGCTGAATGGCCCCTTACTTGTAGGAGTGCCTCCCCGGCACTAGGAATGCATGCGTATCGTGTAACCTCGATTCCACAAAGAGCTGTGTGACTGGATCGTGACTGCAGAGCCTGTAAGCGGAGGCGCAGGTCTGACCTTCTGCTCCCCAGCTGATAGGCTCGCCCGCTTACAGGCTCTGCAGTCACGATCCAGTCACACGGCTCTTTGTGGAATCGAGGTTACACGATACGCATGCAGTCCTAGTGCCGGGCAGGCACTCCTACAAGTAAGGGGTCATTCAGCTCATTTTAAATGTTATTTTATTAAAGCGGTATTATACTATAGCCCCTCTTTTCGTTTTTTGTGGATGCTATCTGGGATATCACAAGTACCAGTGTCGTGGGAGCGTTTGGTGTATAGTGTGCAGGCACTAAAACCTGCTCTGCCCTACAGACCTACTTTTTCATTAAAGTGGTCAACATCATCTGGTAAGCGCATTCCCTCTATAGAGCACATTGGGTGAAACTTAAATGGTGGCGGCTGCATTTATCATCAGGATTGATTGCATGATCACCCAGTGAAGTTTTTTGTGAAGATAAACACCGTATTGTGTTAATCAAGTAACACAAATTCCTCACATCTTTTCCACATTTCTTTATCACTTTTGCATTTTTTCAAGGACGTTTTATTGGTGGTTATTTTTACTCACTGAAGATATATGTTCTAGAGAATGATTGTTATTCCAAATTGAGTGTTTATTTTAGTACTATCACCCCTCAATTGGGATCATCCCAGCTGATGTGTCCCAATTGTTAGGAGTATTCATATAGGTGAATCACCTCATTAGCGCCCTCTTCCACATTTTCTATCCATTGCACAGTATATTCATATTTATATATTTTGTTTTCAGAGGAGCAGCTTTACACAATAAGTATTTTAATTTATGTAATTATTCATTAATATTGCTTATCTTATTGGCGCGGAAACACACCCCACTAGCTTAAGGGAACCCATTTAGAAAGTAACAAACAAACCTTCACAACCCCTTTAAGTTCTATTTACACAGCGGTGTCATGATGTGGTAGTTTGCGTCACGACCTGCTACACTTAAATACAGATACTGGTGTGTTCTTTTTTCCACATAGGGAATAAGGCTTTTTGCCTTGTCCTACGCTAGAACTGTGCAACTGATGTGTACAAGCCTTTAGGCTTGGTTCACACCTTCAATTACAACTAAGCGTGGGCGTGATTTCTGCACGTTCCCACGCATTATATGACAGATCATTCTTTTTAATGGGCTGCCCTACACACAGGCATGCGGAAAAGAGTAGCCTGACTCTATTCCAAAAATGCATTGCGCCATGAGTTTTGGCACAAAAGGTTTGCAGATGCAGGGGCTGCCATTAACAATTAATGGCCATTCTGTGCATCTGCTAAAGGACAGAAAAGCATGAAATTTTGCATGAGTTACCGACAGGTAAAGATCTGAACCTAACCTTAGACTGACAGTGCAGGAAAGAGAAACAGTCCTGATTGGCTCAGGGTGCAGCCCCTCCCTGATAGTGGTTGTGCATGAGATTATGGAAAGCTTATATCAAGCCATATCCAGGTACTTAAGCTAGTATATGTAAAATACATTTAATGAATTTTTAATGAACATAACTGGATTAAACTGTGGTTTTTATATCTGTCAGGTTTGTTATTATTCCAGCTTGCGGTAGAAGAAAAATGGATGGTCCAGTTCTCTGCAGGTTTTTTTTTAAGGTTTATTTTTCATTTTGCTTAACCAGTTTTTAGAAATTAACCCACCGCCTCTAAAAATCAATCACCGATTCCTTCTTGTAAATCTTCAAGAAACTGAACAGGTTAAGTTTAGAAGTGGAGAACAGAGAGTCTGCCAGCAGTCATGATATTTTTCCCCTTCATTTACATCCACATTAGCATATGATTGGCTGCATTGTGAAAAGCAGGGGGAGCGGATATGCAATCTCTAGCAAAACAATACGTAAATTAGCAAGAGGAAACTGACAGGCCAAACCTCCATGGAGAACCTTTTTTAAGCCAGAATGAATGTAAGAGAAAGAAAAATGTCTAGTCTACCAATTCTGAATCAATTTCCATAGATGTTTTTCTCTTTACATTTTACCATAATGACCCAAGCCATAAAAAGCCAAACATTTTCATCCTCATTTTACTGAAGTTATTTTCTTAAGAACTGAATTAACCAAGAGCAACCAATCCCACCAGATATCCACTTTTCTGTAGGGCTGCATTTAGACATGCTAGCCTAGAAATCGTTAATTAATGGTGTCCCTTTGTAGAAGCCCTGCCCTTTGTGTCATGCTCTTACTATAGTAGCTGAGAAAAGTCCACAGTGCTTATGCTCCTGGGGTGGTCCAGGGGTGCCAAAATAATTTACTTTTGGGGCACCCTACAGTGTTTTTAGTATGGCACATTGGTCATAGCATGCTTTTTACATACCTGCCTACTGCACTTGGCATCCCTAGCACAGTATTATTCACTTTAGCTTGCTGCTGAAAAGTGGAGTGTAGGTCCTTGGGCTTTCCCTCAAAGTCTTGAGGGAGGAGGGCATATGGCCTTATGGTTAGGTTCTCCCCATCCCATGGAGAGAACTCATTTCAGAGAAGCCCCACCTAGTAGTTGGGTGGACTTTGCTTCGGCAGATCCCCTGAAGAATGGAGTCCACCTAGTATTGGCCAGATGGACCACGAGTATCCTAGTTCCCAATAGGAGTCTTGTGCCACGGGCAGTGGCGTCACTAGGGTTGGTGTCACCCGGTGCGGTAAAACATGGTGTCACCCCCCTCTGTCTAGGCTGCCCAGCACCAAGCAGGCAGTGCACGGGCAAGGGGCACACCCCAAACCAGCCCCTGTAAATTATAGTATAGGGCAGTATAGAGGTAGGTTAGGGTAGTATAGAGTGGTATAGTGGCAGGTTGGTGTAGTGGGGTGGTATAGGACCGGTTACGGTGGTATAGATCATGTTGGGGTGATATAGGGTACAGGGCTGTTTGGGGGGTACAGGGCAGGCTGGGGTGGTACAGGGCAGGCTGGGTGATACAGGGCAGGCTGGGGTGGCACAGAGCAGGCTGGGCATGTCAGCTAAAAAAAAAAAAAAAAAATAAGCGGGATGGTGTCACCCCTCTAGTGGGTGTCACCCGGTGCGGACCGCACCCCCTGCACCCCCCTAGCAACGCCTATGGCCACGGGGGATCAGATTCGGGATCCTTTCTTTTCGGTGGAGGACCAAGTGTACACTCCATGCAATTATTTTGTGGTTCATTTTATTATTTATGTGTTCACTTTTTTATTGCACCTGGTGTTTTTAGTTTTAAAAAAGTAGCTTCTTCTAAATAGCACTATTGGAGGCTACAGTGGGCTGCTTTTTTATGCAGGGCTATCTGTCAACACTACAGGCCACCATACACAGAAGAAGAAGAATTCATGTTTTCTGAACTTTTTCTTGTGACTACTCCCAACATCTTTGATCCTCCTTACACATACAGCTACATTAGCCACAAACATCCATACATGCGTCTCATGGCAAGTCCTCCTTCCATGAGAACTGTCACCACAGGGTCATTCCCCCCCCCCCCACTTGTCCCCATTGTCTGTTTGCCACTGTGCTCTTAGTTCACAGCATTGCCCTGGCTAAGACCCATTTATTCAGGCGCTTTGCTATGCTTTAAGTCAGTTAGAAAATCCAATACATTTATAAAGCCCTGATGAAGGAGGACTCTCTGGCCCTGAAACACGTTGGATAGCTCTTTACCATGGATATAATAAAACAGTTTGAACTCCAAAGACAGTTTAGTGCTTTATATTTTTGGTACAAGTACATGTGGATTTCCCGAATTGGATGGACCCAATGTTTTAGCCCAGGTTCACACTGGGCTGCGGGAGTGAAGCCGTGCGAGTTCAGCTTAACTCGCACAATTTCACTCCCGCTAGCAGTCCCGATTTCAGACGCGATTTCAGAGACATCTATGCAGGTTTCTGCACAGATGTCAATGTAAATCGCGGCCAAAATTCGCAAAAAGTAGTACAGGAAATACTTTTTGAAATCGATGCAGCGCCGCAGATGCGGCGTCGCACCGATTAGGACGGTGCCATTGCCGGCAAATGACGCTGATTTGAGATTTCAAATCGCATCTCAAATCGTACCAGTGTGAACCAGGCCTTAGGTAACCCTCTATTTTGTTAATACAAGCTGGACCCAAAACATTAGGCTCAACATTTGTTTCTCATTGCTAAAGGATTAGTGTTAGAACTGTTAGAAACCCTGAGGAAGGCATGGAAGCAACAGTTTGGCCACTGTACAGGCTGGTCTTAAAACTTTACATTTATATAAACCTAATATCATCTGGATGTAAACATAAAAACCCAGACAGGTTTCTGCAAAAGAGGCGGTCTATCAAATCCCCCCCCCCCTTTTTTTTTTTACTTTTTACCCAAATATAGATCTATGCATATCCGAAGAATGTTTACATTAACTTACTGTTGACTGAGTAACCAACTACAGAAGTCTTCTGTTTGTAGATAAAAAAATGTGCATTTATTATGTTTTTTTTTTTCCGGAACCTGTAAAGCATTGTACCAGCAATCAGCAGATGGTGCCATGCAGGTCTCCGGCAGATCTGCCAGTGTATCTGCGTGCCCGTACATCCGGTGGGCAAGCAAATACAATCTAACAGGAAGAGAGAATGAACTACTATGTTTATTAAAAACTACAAGCCGACGGGGGGGGGGGTTGGGATCCCTACTGTCAGATCGGAGAGGTGTAGGGGCCGGTCAGTCTGAATAGGGGTGTAACATGTTACTTAGGGTGAACTTATCCTTTAAGGCCGACTATTGAAATCATAAAGGTTACGAATACATCAAAAGGTGACAAAAAATAATGTATAAATGGGCCTTGTGGTATTGGGGTGATTATTCTCATGTGGCAGATGCTTTCCCAATTTGTTGTACCAATCCAAACTATTTTAGGGCATGGCAGACCATTTTTGTTGAATAAACAGAAAGTTCACATAAACATTAGTTGCCCACGCAGATGTTTCCACCAACACGACAACTGAATACATTTGAAAATGCAGAGCCACCTGGCTCCCTTCTTAGCAGTACTGCTGCTCTTCTCCCAGTACTTTTGACTGTGTTGTCTAGCTCTGCTGGATCACTTGGTCTCTGAGCCTTTAATTAGAATGCCCTACTTTACAGCCCAATCCTATCTTCTGGATAGGGGTTCTCCTGACACCCAGATAGGAGCCCACCTGACTTGTGAAATGAGACCTTTGAGCACTGGGTGAGACCTTCTGTCTCAATATGGGAGCCATATCCAAACTGGGAGCTCTGAGCTATCCTCAGGCTTAAAAATAGAATGACCCTGCACACCTTATTCACCTGGTAAAATCCAGACACAGGATTTAAGGTTCTGTCCCAGCCAATACATTTTGGAAAATTCAAGCTCCGAACCTTGATCACGGACTACAGAATCCAAACTCGAAAACGATAGTCTGGAGCTTCGCATTAGACCTTATTGTGAATCTTGTGACATATTATTCTCCTTTTCCACAGCGTCAGGGTCTCGCTATGTCATAGCCTTAAATCATTTAAGTTTAAAAAATTACTTACATAAGCCCAGAGAAGGTTCATGTTCCACATTGCTGTCTTTGTTACTGCCAAGTGACATTGGAACAGGACAGGGATGGACTGGGCATTGGGACTACAGGGAGTTTCCTGGTGGGCCGATGGCTCAGTGGGCCAGCTTCAGTGACAGCAGACCACCTCCCCCTTCCACTACTCTGTCTCTCCCTTCCCGCAGCGCTCACCTCCTCTCCCTGCCTACAGTGCTCACCTGGGGGAAACAAAGAAGCAGGGGGAGAACCAGAGGATCAGGGGGGATGACAGAGGAGCATGGGGGAGGGGACAAACAGCTGACTCAACAGCTATGGCCTGGGAGTTTCTCACTTCTGCCTAATCTTGTCCCATAAGGGGGGGCACCAAACTGATTCCTTGCCCCGGGGGAAATAATGTCTAGCTTCCCCACTGGTACTGCCTATAAGAGTACCAGTACCAGCTGTTCTACTCTAATAAAGTAAAACGGCTAGTGAAGGGGGAGAGGGGGCTTGGGTGGCTGGGTGGGGTGCGGGAGTTGTCCTGCCACAGTGGGAGAGATCTGTCAAAGTGGGCCAGTCTGGATGAAGTCCAGGGCCAAATTTTTGTCCCAGTCCAGCCCTGGAACAGGACCTCTGCAGACACTTGTTCACTTCACCCTTAAAAAAAATGACTGGTGTCATAAGTGCCATTATGGTAAATAACACCTGTATTTAAACAAGCATTCTTTAATCAGGAACAAAGTTCCCGAAGGCCATCTTCTGGAAGCAATAATTGTTACCTCCACCGATAAAAAAAATGTCCTCTTCTACGAGGCTACTGTAAGATCCTCGTCAGGGTAGCAACTGGGAAAGGGTTACTGAAACCTGGCGCCACAGCTTATCGTTCTTTTCATTATGTAAAGCACTAATCAAGTTTTCATTTGCTAAATACCTCTCTGTTTGATTCTCAGTAGGCGATGTCTGCTGAATGCTAAACTGCTTCTTGACAAGAAGGATCTGCCAGGGAAAGGAGGATGCGCTCCATGGAACATGAAGTCCAGTCAAGCTTGCAAAGGTCACCACTTACAGCTATCTTGTCATAAAAGGCCAGGAACTACAGATAATACAACAGTTATATTTATTTCCATATCAAACAAAACACAGGGTAACCCAAGTTTAAATCATTTACAAGCAAAACAAATCTAAAATACATCAGACATTTTTTTTTTCCTTTAAGGAAAAAATATATCAAAGAGTTAAACCATAAAATAATATCACAACTCCTGTGAGAAGACATGTTTGCCAAGTGCACTTACAAAAAGGTGTCTCAAATAAGCAAATACCTATAAGAAAGCAACAGAACACTCAACATTTCCTGTTGCCCATGCAGCTGAACCCTCTGTTGCTGTAAATTGGTCTGCCAAAGTCCACTGAGAAACCAACACTTCCCAGAGTGTCAATCTCTATGGTTTCTTTTAGCACTCCGTGGATCCTTCTGCTGGCATCATGTCGTAACTATCTCCTGCAATTGTTTTACAAGCTTACTTTTATTTCTTTTTGTTTGTATTTTCTGGCTACCTCTAAATTAGTGGTCTCCAGACTGTGGCTCATGGGCAAGAAGTAGCCCTATTCCTGCCCTTGAGGCGCCATTCTATGCACCAATACCAATGATGGGATGCCATTCCTCCCACAAACACCAATGGTAGTGCACTATGCTGCCCTTAAAAAACAAAAATAAAGCACCATTTCTCTTGCTGATAGCACCAATGAGGCACCATTCCCCCCACTAAAACCAATGAGGAGGCATTGTTTACTTGATTCCAGGGCATATTCTAATCCCACAAGATATAGTTTGCCCCCTTAAAGCCTGAAGGACAATTAACTGACCTGTTTAGAAAGTTTGGAGACCCCTGCTCCAGATACGTGTAAAAACAATAAGGATATGGACAGCCGCACTCCAGTAACTTGAAAAAAGACGTGCCCTTTATTGGGTACAGGAAAAAATGCACTACAGATATCAGCACACAGTGGGATAAACAGCTGACGCTTTAATTCCAGATTTAGTCATTCCAGAACAAGCTTCAGAATATTAGCTACCGGAAAATCATAAGAGTGCACATTTTTGCCTGCCCTATAAACTCATGTATTTCTTCTAGATGCCGTGCCAGTTAAATAGTAATGCAAAGGCAAGCAAAAGCAAGATGGCTGTAAAAGCTTACAAGAGCAAACATGCCCTACAGTAGTGTTTGCTCCCTCTTGCTCATTAGCAGCCATACTGGAAGCTGTACAAACTGGCTGTTCTTCTCCACGTGGGTATCTGACAGCAAAATATGGGTGATTGTTTGCAAGCTCTTACTATGGAGCAATTACAGGCCAATGATAAGGAGAAGCACAGACAAGTTACACACAGTTTGCAGGAATAATTTAAGGTATGAAGAGTCAGGAAAACCTCTATCCAAAGCATTAGAAAAAAGGCTGACCTTTTGATCAGATGCAGGCTACTTGTGCAGCAGTCTACTTAATCTTTCTTGATTAGGGTACAAAAATGCACTACAGAGACCTGAGCTGAAATACTCAGTAACGATTAACAGATGGTATAGGCTGATGGCCAATCATTACTTATTACATATTCCAGTTGCATTGAAGAGACAATTATTATTCTTTTTGAGAGGATAGTAGGCTCATAATAAGAAATCTCGGCACTGTCTATATGTTTTCTGGAAGCCTAGTTAAACCCTCCAATTAAGAAATATGTAAATCTAGAATTAAAGTGTTATCTGGACTTTAACATCATGGTATGGCATTTTAATTCCAGATTTAGTCATTCCAGTCACAGCCCCAAGTGATCGTTAAAGCCTTGCAGTATGCAGAAGCCACCAACCCAGGGTTCAGACATGGTAGATTACCACCGCCACATGAACAATAATAAGAAACTTTTAGAATCCAGTGGCATCTATCTACTTCCTTCAAGAGAAACTTCACCTCTGGATTAATTTTAATATTAACCCCTTTTTACTCATAGCATGATATGGACTGGGTTTTCAATGAGGAAGCGCAGGCTGCACTCGGCAATAAAAAAAAAAAAAAACAAAAAAAAATATATATATATATATAGATAGAGATAGATCGATAGAGAGAGAGAAAGCCCAGACTGGGACAAAAAGTAGGTCGGGGAATTTTAGACTGAGCAGCCGGGTGGGGGGGGGGGGGTGCTTCGCGGCAGCGGTTAATGATGGGATGTGGGGTTCCAGCACCTTCTACCTCTGGACCCCTTTACATTACACAGCACCCTGCACCTCTGGACCCATTTACATTGCATAGCACCGCATCTCTGACCCCTTTACATTACCAGCCCCCCACAGTTTGTTACACAGACACCCCCCTAACAGTTCTGGACCCCCAGCATGTTACACAGACCTCCCTACAGTACAGACCCCCTCCCTACAATACAGACGCCACCTACAATACAGACCCCTCCCTAAAATACAGAACCCCCCCTACAATACAGAACCCCTCCCTACAATAAGATTTCCGTCGGCAAGGATTGCGCCTGTGCAGTCCTTACAGGAACAATCTCGATAGCCGGAACCATATCGTCAGATCACCGCCCCCCGACCCCCCCCCGCCCGCCCCCCCTAGCCCCGGTTTTACTTACCTGACCCCTTGAAAGTCCCGCGTGCGGCCCCGAGATCCTCTTCGCCGCTCAGCATGGCCGCTGATTGGCTAGAGTGGATGGATTGAGAGCAACGCAGCCATTGGCTGGCGCTGCTGTCAATCACATCCAGTGACGCGGCATGCCGAGGGGCAGGGCCAAGTGATACAGTGAACGGCTATGAACGCTCACTGTATCACGGAAGCGCACCCGCAATTACTCACCACCATGCGAGCTCTCTCGCATGACTGTGGTCAGTACTTGCGGGGAGGACCAGAGATAGCCGCCGAGGGACCCCAGAAGATGTGAATCGGGGCCACTCTGTGCAAAACGAACTGCACAGTGGAGGTAAGTATAATATGTTTGTTATTTTAAAGGAAAAAAAAATTCCTTTACTAACCCTCAAGGAAAAGAAAAACGCTTAGTACTAAACAGAATTGAGAAAACATAAAAAACTATGCTAGTGCTGAACATAATTAAGAAAAAAAAAGCCAAAACAAAACTTTATTAGTACTTAACTTACGGTATATAAGAAAAAATATATTTATAAGGAAAAAAAAAAAAACAGTTTGCATTTCGTATTATTACGGAAAAAAAATACATAAAAACCACTACATTAGTACTGAACATATTGAGATTTTTTTTTTTTTTTTTTTTTTTAAAACACTGAAGCATGTTTCAAAGCTCTGAATTCAACTAACCAAATATTTACTGCAGGTGTATGTTTTAAATGGCGGAGATTAATTTACCACCAAGGAATGTTTGGCGAACCTCACATTCACAGTTTTTTTACTAAAATGAAGGCATTCTGGTGTTTATTTTTTTCCAATCACACGAAGAACAGAACAATAGGCCGGTTCCTCGTCAGCTGCAGTATTAGGACATGGCTGGAGGATTAATAAAATCAACAGAGAGCCACTACAGCAGAGGACATCGTAAGAACAAGGAAATTATCAACAGATGCGTCTAGATATCTCCCAGGTTTCTTAACAGCCAGTTGGAGATAAAACAGTAAAATAAGCTTGTGAGCAAATATCAGCATCCCTGAGTGTCCAAAGGCCGTGTCACTCCTGACAGCCTGTCAAACTGGCCCACATCACGGGCGTACATCAAGCTGCTGCATGCCATTTTGCATTAAACAGGCCTGCACTGAGCGTCCAGCCGCTGACACAATAGACTGCAGTCTTTTCTTCACTGCACTGCAGCTCTTCCCCGTCCTCTCGTGTGTGCATGGGCTCAGCCAGCGGTGGGTAGTCCATATCAAAGCAGATTTCTAGGCATGATAAAAAAAAAATGCACCTACAGGCTTCCATAATATCAGGCAATAATATACATTTGCTGCTTCTGTTCGAAACTGAGAGCTGCAGCAGTTCCCATGGAAGATGCTGACAGCCCATCTGTTCTTCTGTTTGGGATGTAGGAAAACACAAAGGAGATTTTCTATGAAATGCGTTCAGATTTTTTGGTGCACATAAGTATTTTTTTTTTCTCTGTGGATTGAACTGGATGGACTTGTGTTTTTTTTTTCCCAACCAAACTATGCAACTATAGTATTTAACCACTTAAAGGGGAGTTCCAGACAATATTTATGTTTATTAAAAGTCAGCAGCTACAAAAAGTGTAGCTGCTGGCTTTTAATAAACAGACACTTACCTGCTCCACGGCTTCAGCGACGCGCCGGCCGGGGCTCCGGTCCTCGCCCCCCCTCCCGGCGTCTTCATTGTCACTGTGGGCACCCGGCCGTGACAGCTTTTGGCTTCACGGCCGGGCACTCACTGCGCATGCGCGAGCGGCACTGCGCATGCGCGCGCTGCCCGGCGCTGCGCTGTTTGATTGGACAGGCGATCGCCTAGGACCTGTCACGTGTGCTAGGCGATCGTCTACAGGGAGGGGCTGCCAAAAGGCGATTAAGCTTAATCGCCTTTGCAGTCCCTCGGCGGAAGGAGGAAGTGGGACAGGAAGTCCCCTTCTCCTGAAGCCCCCACTCCCCCCCAAAAAAATTACATGCCAAATGTGGCATGTAAGGGGGTGAGGAGTGGGATAAGCGGAAGTTCCATTTTTGGGTGGAACTCCGCTTTAACCCCCGGACCATATTGCTGGTCAAAGACCAGAGTACTTTCTGCGATTCGGCACTGCGTCGCTTTAACTGACAATTGCGCGGTCGTGCGACGTGGCTCCCAAACAAAATTGGCGTCCTTTTTTCCCCACAAATAGAGCTTTCTTTTGGTGGTATTTGATCACCTCTGCAGTTTTTAGTTTTTGCGCTATAAACAAAAATAGAGCGACAATTTTGAAAAAAATCCCCAAAAATATATAAAAAAAAACATTTTTTTCCCTCTGTTTAGGCCGATACGTATTCTTCTACATATTTTTCATAAAAAAAAAAAAAAAAAATCGCAATAAGCGTTTATTGATTGGTTTGCGCAAAAGTTATAGCGTTTACAAGATAGGGGGTATTTTTATGGCATTTTTATTAATATTTTTTTTTACAAGTAATGGCGGCGATCAGCGATTTTTTTCGGTACTGCGACATTTTGGCGGACACTTCTGACACATTTTTGGGACCATTAGCATTTTTATAGTGATCAGTGCTATAAAAATGCATTGGATTACTATAAAAATGCCACTGGCAGTGAAGTGGTTAACACTAGGGGGCGGGGAAGGGTTTAAGTATGTTCCCTGGGTGTGTTCTAACTGTAGGGGGGTGGCCTAACATGGGGAAATGACTGATCTTCTGTTCATACATTGCCCTAGGGGCCTGCGCGAGAGCCGACGTATAGCTACGGGCTCTCACCCAGGGGAGCCAATCTGCCGCCGTAAAATGACGGGGGCAAGTAGTTAAAGATTAAAAGAAAAAAAAATATGGCACAGGACACCTTTTTAGGCTAAAAGCCCACCAATATCTATACAAATATACAATATTATTCAAGTGGAGTTTCCATCTCAAAATGTTTTTTTCATTATTGTGCTCATTAGACCTAAAAAAAAAAAAAAAAAAATCTGGAAATGCCTGTTGCTATGCGGTCCCACGAAATCTGCCTTTGGATCCACCTAGGATTCTGACATCATCTCCCTCTAATGCTCCTGGGAAATGTGTGTCATCATTTCCCAGGATGCAGTGCGCTACCCAATTATCACTCCCCATCCAAGACTTCCAGGAAGTAAGTGCTTGTGGGCTTCACATTGCCCACAAGCAAAATGACAATGGTGTGGACATAGTTTTATAAACGATCTTTTTTGAATAACTATGCGGAGCGGCGGCGGATTGTAAAATAGTAAGTGACCGGATTTATATTTAAAAGCGCATGATGAAAGGACATACATTTAAAAAATGCTAATTGTGGTTGGAACCCCGCTTTAAGTAAAAAAATTGCATCAAATTTTTTTGCTTAATAAACTTCATATATTTTTGTACATATGAATGGGTGTTTACCTCAACCACTTCAGCCCGGGACCATTTGGCTGCCAAATGTCCAGGCCACTTTTTGCGATTCGGCACTGCATCGCTTTAACTCACAATTGCGCGGTCGTGCGACGTGGCTCCCAAAAAAATGTACATCCTTTTTTTTCCCCACAAATAGAGCTTTCTTTTGGTGGTATTTGATCACATCTGCAGTTCTTATTTTTTACGCTATAAACAAAAATAGAGCGACAATTTTGAAAAAAAACAATATATATTGTTTACATTTTGCTATAATAAATAACCCCCAAAAATATATATAAAAATGATTTTTTCCACAGTTTAGGCCGATACGTATTCTACTTATTTTTGGTAAAAAAAAAAAAAAAAATCGCAATAAGCATTTATTGATTGGTTTGCGCAAAAGTTATAGCATCTACATATTGGACACTTTTGACACTATTTTGGGACCACATTTATACAGCAATCAGTGCTATAAAAATGCACTGATTACTGTGTAAATGTGACTGACAGTAAAGGGGTTAACCACTAGGGGGCTAGGAAGGGGTTAAGCGTGTCCTAGGGAGTAATTCTAACTGTTAGGGGGCGTGGCTATGAGTGACACGTCACTGATCGCTGCTCCCGATGAGAGGGAGCAGACAATCAGTGTCAGTGTCACTAGGCAGAACGGGGAGATGCTTGCTTACACTTGCCTCTCCCCATTCTGCAGCTCTGTGACCCGATCGCGGGACACTAGGGGATCGCGTGCACGGCGGGAAATTCAAAGTGACGTAAATATACATCGATTTGCCTGTCCGTGCCATTCTGCCGACGTATATCCACGTGAGCCGGTTATTAAGTGGTTAGAGTGGTGTCCTATACCACTTTTTTTATTTTTCTTCTTGGTGGGGAAACCTACCCAAAACTTTGGGAAAGCATGAAGGCCATCATGGCCTGATGGTCTCAATATTTATTGAGACCATAGCATTTACAAAGAATATGCTCTTGTGGACTTGACTTTAAAGGGGCCATATCTTAATCAGAAAATAGCAAGGAAAATTTTAAATATTTACACATGAGTAAAAAAAAAATATATAAAACATTTATTTTATTCAAAAAAGTATCTGGTTGACATAAAAGTGACATATTTCCTAATCTTTTAACCCTAGAGGAACTCTTTAAATATTTTCTGACTTGGAGAGCCCTTGCTAAAATCCAGTTCATTGGAGGTGGCAATGGCAAAATATGCCAAATCATTGGTGGCCAGTTGCAAGAATACAACCCTTATGCCACGTACACACGATTGGTTCATCCAATGAAAACGGTCTGATGGATTTTTTCATCGGATATCCGATGAAGCCGACTTTCATCAGTCTTGCCTACACACCATCAGTTAAAAAAACGATCGTGTCAGAACGCGGTGACGTAAAACACAACGACGTGCTGTGAAAAATTAATTTCAATGCTTCCGAGCATGCGTCGACTTGATTCTGAGCATGCGTTGATTTTTAACCGATGGATTACCCACAGACGATCGTTTTTTTCTATCGTTTTTTTAACCATCAGATTCTACGTTTTTTCACCGATGGGAAAAAAACTGATGGGGCCCACACACGATCGGTTCATCTGATGAAAACCGATGGTAGGCCTCCCTTGGACCATTCTAGACTCCTACCAGGTACATGACACAAACTGTTGCTCGACAAAATCGAACGTAGTGACGTACTACGAGAGTATAAAGAGCCAATTTCATGTTAGTAAAAGTTTGGTGAGCGTTGATTCATGGTTTTCAGATCCTTCCTGATCTTCAAATGACAGTTTTGGAGTAGGCAGTTACATTAAAAACAACACAATGTAAAATTAACAAGGGACACCAACATAGTTGTATCTTTGATCTTAAAAACTCAGGGATAATGATGTTGTAGCAACTTCCCCCAAAAAAAAAAACAACCAACCATAATATATATTATTTATATCACTACAAAACAAATGCCTTTTAACCGCTTCAGCCCCAAGCCACTTTTTGCGATTCGGCACTGCATCAATTTAACTGACAATTGCGCGGTAGTGCGACGTGGCTCCCAAACAAAATTCACATCCTTTTTTCCCCCACAAATAGAGCTTTCTTTTGGTGGTATTTGATCACCTCTGCAATTTTTTTTTTTTGCACTATAAACAAAAAAAGAGCATCAATATTTTTACTTTGTACTATGATAAATATTCCCCCCGCCCCCCCCCCCCCCCCCAAAAAAAATAACTTTTTTTCCCCCACAGTTTAGGCCGATACATATTCTTCTACATATTTTTGGCCAAAAAAAAAAAAAAAATCACAATAAGTGTATATTGATTTCCTCAAAAGTTATAGTCTACAAAATAGGGTACTGTTTTATGACATTTTTTTTTAAGATTTTTGTTTTTACTAGTTATGGTGGCGTCAGCAATTTTTATCAGGACTGCGACATTATGGCAGACACATCGGACACTTTTGTCACTATTGTCATTTTTACAGCGATCGGTGCTATAAAAATGCACCAATCACTGTAAAAATGACACTAGGAGTGAAGAGGTTAATCACTAGGTGGCAACGCAGGGGTTAAGTGTTCCCTAGGAAGTCATTTTAACTTTTAGGGGGGTGTGGCTACATGTGACACGATCACGGTGAACGGTCATCAGTAACAGTGTCACTAGGCAGAATAGGGGAATGCCTTGTTTACAAAGGCATTCCCCTGTTCTGCTCTTGCCGTCCGCAATCGCGGGACTCCCGGGAACATCGAGTTCCCGGGACCCGCGGTCGCACTCGTGAGGCACGTGCTGGGTGGCAGATAAAAAAGGGACGTACCTGTACGCCAATCTGCCTGCCCGTGCCATACTACGTAAGTAGTTGTGCGGCGGTCGGCAAACGGTTACAATACGTTTGGCATAACTACATCAGTATCACCATCAAAGCAGCTTCATTTGTATTCCATTAAAGACGAGAATGTGCGCTGCATTTCATTGCCTCGTCATGAATGTCAATTCTAAATTAGAAACAGTAGTTGACAAGACCAAACTTTTCTGGGTCGTTCCTTAAATACGATCATGTGTGTTTGTACTTCTTAACTTATGTGACGATTTCTGGACTGACCACCCAAAAATCGGACTGAGCTGTCGTTCGTCAAAAATGCACTAGTCTATTTATTTATTTATTAAAATTCTTAAAAGTACAAAAAAAAGTACAGAAACGCAGTCAGTTACCGTAGGCCTCAATGCGCCGAGAACAATGCAGCCACAACCAAAAAACATTAGCCAGCGGAACAGTTCATAATTTTAAAAGAAGTTAGCAGACTAGAAAACTGTAAAAAAGCCTATGTAATTCCATAGGCTTGACTGAAAAGCTCAGTTTTTATTAGCTTCCGGAACTTAAAGCGGTGTTTCACCCTGCAGAACAACTTTTTAGCATAAAATTAGGCATAGTAGCGCGAGCTACAGTATGCCTGTCTTAATTTTTTTATCCCCGTACTCACTGTGTAATCGTACATAGAAGATTCCGACTGCCCGCGGGGAATGGGCGTTCCTTTCAAGAGGGAGGGTGATTGACGGCCGGCTCTGGCACGTCACGCTCCCCGACGACAGCCGGAGTAGGTCTCAGCTCTTCACGGCGCCTGCGCACAGACTATGCGCAGGCGCCATGAAGAGCCAAGCCTATTTCGGCTATTTCCGGAGAAGCGTGACGCGCCAGAGCCGGCCGTCAATCACCTTCCGTCTGGATTGGAACGCCTATTCCCCGTGGGCAGTCGGAATCTTCTATGTACGAATACACAGTGAGTACGGGGATAACAAAATTAAGACAGGCATACTGTAGCTCGCACTACTATGCCGAATTTTATGCTAGAAGAAAAAAATATATATTTTTTTTTTATAGGGTGAACCCCCGCTTTAAGAAGATCATTCTCAAGCCTTAACTTTAGAGGCAGGGCGCTCCCTGAATCACACTCGTCCTCCCTCCGCATTTTTTCTTTAAAAATTTAGGAATCACCAAAGTTTCCAAATTAGCCGACCTTAAGGTGCGGTTGGGCACATACTTGGTGAATTTTTCCTGCAAATACACTGGCCCCTTGCCATGGGTGGCCTTATGCACCATACATCCAGTCTTAAACAGAACCCGTTCCTTCACGGGTAGCCAATGCAAGGCTCTCAACGATGGAGTGATGTGGTCACGACGACCCACACCCATAAGTAGTCTCGCAGCGACATTCTGAATAAGCTGAAGTTTGTGCAAGATGTTATTAGGTAAACCCAGGTACAAGGCATTGCAGTAATCTAGTCGACTTCCAATAATGGCATTAACCATGGAGATCTTGAGCGATTCCTCAATGAAGCGAAAGGTCGACCTCAGTAGTCTGTTCATAAAGCTTTTGTCTTACAAAAAAATGAAAATCGGATGTCGAAAGGAGAATACTAAATGGTAAGAATTTTGGACGGCAGGCTGTAGAACGACAATTACCTTCCGAAATTCGCAGCCTCTTTTTTTCCCCCCCGAACAGTGGCGGTTCGTCCAAAGAGGGCGCTGGAGCGCCGCCCCTCTGGCTCTCACCGCCACTGAGTGAAATAACATAGATTCATGCATTGCACGAATCTATGTTATTTTCGCCGCTGCCGCTGTTATTCAGATGGTCGGCGCTCAATGTCCGGCCATCTGAATAACGCCAGCTGGTTGGCTGTAGGGAAATGTCTATCAAAGCCAACGGGTCTGATAGGCTTTCCCAATACAGCCGGAAGCTTATTCTCGGAGCGCACAGACTGTACGCCCCTTGAATAAGATGACAGGCGTCTCAGCCAATCACATTGGCCGGTTCTGGCTACCTGTAACCTGATTGGCTGAGACGCCTGTCAGTCATCGAGGGCGGGAGAAGACATCGTGGGACGTGGATGCCTGACTCCAGTAAAGGTAAGTGTCGGGCAGGGGGGGGAAACGCAATTTACAGGGCACAGTGGGGACAATTGGCACAGCGGCGACCATTAAAGGGCACAGTGGCTGCGTTTAATGGCATGGCACAGTGGTGACAATGGATGGCACAGTGGCTGCGTTTAATGGCATGGCACAGTGGTGACAATGGATGGCACAGTGGTGACAATGGATGGCACAGTGGCTGCGTTTAATGGCATGGCACAGTGGTGACAATGTATGGCACAGGGGCTGCGTTTAATGGCATGGCACAGTGGTGACAATGGATGGCACAGTGGCTGCGTTTAATGGCATGGCACAGTGGTGACAATGTATGGCACAGTGGCTGCGTTTAATGGCATGGCACAGTGGTGACAATGGATGGCACAGTGGTGACAATGGATGGCACAGTGGTGACAATGGATGGCACAGTGGCTGCGTTTAATGGCATGGCACAGTGGTGACAATGTATGGCACAGTGGCTGCGTTTAATGGCATGGCACAGTGGTGACAATGGATGGCACAGTGACTGCGTTTAATGGCATGGCACAGTGGTGCGAATTGATGGCACAGTGGCTGCATTTGATGGCATGTAACAGTGGCTGCGTTTGGGCACAGTGAGACTGCAATTTTTTTTTCCTTTGCGCCCCCCCAAAAATGTTGAGCACCAGCCGCCACTGCCCCCGAATGTCAGCAATGCCACACGAAGACAAATAACGATGGGCGTACAAACTTTGGTAAATGCTAGCAGCAAAAAAAGGAAACAATATAGCAGATATGAAGTCTCCTGCCTGTGGTATTCGGTGTAATCTCCGGCAGACACCACTAAGCAAACAGAATGGAATGAAATGGGAGCATCATATCACTCTATTGCACCAATTATCTAGCTGCAGAGGTCATGTTCTTCAGCTCCGACAATGATGTGAAAGGAGCTATGGTGCAAGCAAACAGCGTTTTGTATAAATGATTACCAGTCAGCACAGCAACAAATCAACCAATTTCAGAAGCTTTCATGAGCCATACAATAAATGTTTCTCTAATAACTTGCAGGTAAAAAGAAGGATAACATTCAATGGAGACAGATATGTGCACACAGCTGTTATTATTGTGTCCAAAAAGCTGGAATCAAGACTGGAAAATATACTACAACGGTTTTTAATTCACGGTGTGAATTAATAAATGTATTTATTTATTAAAAGATGTATTTTCATGTTTCTTTTTGTTTTACTGTTTATGGACCATTGTAAATAGTGTAAATAATCCAGGCGATCTTGCCTGCCTACTGTCACAACCATAGGCGTGCGCAGTCTATTGCATTAGGGTGTGCACCCCAAAGCTCAAAACACACACTACGATGTTCATTCAGAAAGGGAAGGAGATGGTCAATTACATATTTACCGGCCCCTTCCTCCACTCATCCTAAAACATTCTTACAGCAACAGCTGGCAGGAGAGGAGGGAAGCTGGTAGCACTGCAGAGGGAAGGAGGGAGCCAGGGAAGTAGGGGGAATCTGTGCTGTAAAGGGCAATTAGGGTGTGCCTGGGCACACCTGGCACACCCTGTGTGCACGCCTATGGTCACAACATATATATATATCTCACATATTATATATACACACATACATAAATACACACACACACACACACACACACTTTTCCCTTTTTTACAGGTGATCACAATCCCTTGTTTCTTCTTTGCTACATAAGAGCTGGGGGGAGGATATGCAACAGCACACTGATCTTTCCCAGTACATGACTGTGCAGTGGGGGAGGGGGGGGATTGGGGGTGTCAGGACAAGTCTGATTATTGGAGGAGAGCATAGCTAGAGAAATGAACACAGTGTGTTTTTCTGCTTGGTGTGGTCAGTTTTTAATGTGAAAGCAGAGGGACTAGCTGGAATGCCAGGGACTTCACACAAAGAAAGCAATACAAAGAGAATAGGAGACTTTCTCATACAAGTACATATCAAGAATATGAAATGTTGGGGTAACAAACACTTTAAAGCTCCAGGCATAAAAATTGTCATTTAGGTATATTGCTCAATAGCCACAAAGAATATAAACCCACTTTGTGTGCAAATGCCATTGCAAAACCCAGATATTACCAAGGAAAGTAGTAGATGCATCATCAGTGTGCTGTACATAGCCCGCGCTGAGAGAAGAGCTGTGGGAGGGGCCCAGCAGGCCCCACCTACTACAGGCTGCCTGAAGAAAACTACAGGAGGGGGCGGGGACAAGACCAGTCACCCTGAACAAGGAAAGAGAGCAGAGTGACCGGTCTTTATTACAGGAAGCTCCTGCACAGAGGTGAAAAACTGCACAGTTCTGGAAGAAATACACAAACGCCAAAAAGAATCAGGTAATAATAATACAACATTGTTCTGTACGTAGACAATGCTTATCCTGGAGCTCCCCTCTGTAGTTTTCTAAATCAAAAAGGAAAGATGTAATATATTGAAGCTCCCCCAGTGCTTAGATGTGGAAGCTGCATTTGTTTTCTTTTATTCGGTTTTTTATCTTATTTTCACTTGTTGATCCTGGCAGTAAAACTCTGTCTACAGGGTATTGTGGCTACGCTCACTCCTCCACTGCATCTATAGATGAGCAATGTAGCTACCCTTTGACAACAGCATTGATAATCAGTAGAGAGGGTGATGTAAGATGGACTCGTAAATTTAGATGAACGTTGCACAAGTGAAAATCGGGGAAAGTTGGGAGCTATGGGTTTACAACCTTCATGCATTCTATGCATAGAGGTAAAAAAAAACTTCTGCGTGCCTCTTCCCCCACAGCCCCCCATATACTTACCTGAGCCTGATCTCAATACAGCGCTGTGCTCGGCAGCCCTGGGTCTCCTTATTGGCTGAGACAGCAGTTGGAACCATTGACTGTCAATCACAGCCAGTGAGCCAATGAGCATAGCTCCCAACCGTCCTTGATTTCAAGAGATTGTCCCTCATTCGGAATAATGTCCCTCTTTTCTCCTCATTTGTCCCTCATTTTGGTCTGATCTATATAGTTGTATATAAAATGCACTATTTTCAGAAAGTGTTTCCCAGTGCTAAACCTTTCATCCAAATTCTAAATTGCTGCATTCGTAAAATTTAAAAAGGCAATATAAAGCAATAGTAGTGGGAAAAAAAAGCACATGTGGGTTTGACTAATAATTTTTTGTATAATTCTCCTTCAAGGAGATGTGGCAGGGTTGTGTCCTATGTCTACACACTTTTTCTAATAGGTCTCCCTCATTCCAATCTCAAAGAGTTGGGAGGTATGAATGAGGGTAGCGGGGCTCGGGAGTAAGCATGTGTAACGGTCAGGGGTTAACGCCATTACGATATTCCATTCCACCAACCCAAGACAGCTTATCCGACACTCCAACAATCCAGCAGACACGATCCGTAAGAATTCCCCCCAGAAAGATGAGACACAAGCTCTGTTCTCTCTGGTTCAAACAAATGAATACTTTAATGGTAACTCAGCCTTGTTATATACAGTTTAGAAACCAAGTGAACAATGAATCAACTCCACCCACCATTACACAAGGAACTTCGATACACATTATTTTAGATAATGACATTTCGATGAGTTAATTATTAGTCATTCTGACTCCGTGACATTCTGACTCCGTGACAAGCTATTTACACAATACACACTCCTATGTCAGACGTTCTGGCACCGAATCCACAGGAGTTAATTACTACAGCTGAAAAGTCACATTCCACATCTATTATCAATAGTATTTTCACACAAAACAGTGTCATTAGCATACACAATAAAATGTCTTAGGAGCAGACGTAATTAGCACAATGGACAACAGAATGCAATCACAGCAAGCCCCATCACTATAGCCAGGTGGACTTAATTAGCATCTCAACAGTCTATGTTACACATTGAATGAGTCACTCTATTGACCTGTTGGGGTCAGAATAAACAACCTGTAATATTCCAAGATATCCTGCAATACATGAATTATCATTAATGTCCCATCTCATGTAATCCATGATATCAGTTCTCAGTCATCCTATGCCCCTAATGGACATAGGATGACCCTAGACCCAAGAGTCATTAGTGAAGCTGGCACAGGAGTACCCCACATCCTTCAAAAGTCTCTGGGTATCACAGGCCATTCCGTTACAGCATGTACCAGCGCCCCCATAACAAGCAGCTTGCTATTTGAGGCACTGGTCAAGGGAAGAGCCAGGAGCACTGGTGGGGGAACAGAGAAGAAGAGGATCGGGGCTGCTCTGTGCAAAACCATTGCATAGGACAGGTAAGTATAGCATGTTTGTTATTTAAAAAAAAAAAGCATAACATTCTAGATATATGAGGTTGGCCTCCTGAACACCTGCCAACCAGGGCCGGTGCTACCACTAGGCAAACTAGGCAGCCACCTAGGGTGCCCTGTTGCCTAGGGTGCCCAGTCACTGTGGTTCCTACTTTCTTCTCTCTGCAGCAGGCAACTAAGTCTCAGCATCAGCAGGCAGCCGCCGCTCTATTCGCACATAGTATCAGAGGCGCAGCGGAGGAGGACTGTGTGTGTGTCCTGACGCCTGAATAAATGGAAGCAAACATTGATGGGCGCTGGTGAGGCTGCATTTGATGGGCACTTCATCAATTTGAAAGCAGCCCAGTAACCACTGCAGAACAGATATGCCCATATTTGGTATCACTCCACCTGTGACAGGAGGTGGTGATATACAGGAAGCATCGGCTTATACGGCCACTTGCTTTCTCTACCGCTGGCTTCATTCACAACACTGATGCTCTAGGATGACAGATCGGCAATCTGCGATCTGGGCTTGCCAATCAGCCATCCCAGAGCAGAAAATCTTGTGCCACAGCAGAGGGCTCTGCGGGACACATGTGGCCCCCGGGCCACTGGTTGGGCACCCCTGGTCTAGGGTGTCAAAAATCCTTGCACCAGCCCTGCTGCCAATCACTACATCACCCTCTGAAAAGCAATCCTCCACAGAATGCTTTTTAGAGGGTGGTAAACATTGGCCAGAACAATCATGCAGCTCAGGAAAGTCATGATCTGCCTACTGTGAGGGGTTAGCTCGGTAGCGGGGTGTGTGTTCCCTTGGATGGGTTCACCACACACTGAATTTATACAGACTGGCAGTCGAAAACGGTTGAAAACAAAGTTCTTGGTTTATTTTTCCATCTTACTGGAAAACAATTGCAAGCATCCAAACAGCATAAACAAAATCAAACAAAATAAATCCTAGCCACTCTGGGTGTCTACCTTCCACACAGGAACCTATCTATGAAGTCTAACACAGCCTACTGCTGGGTAGACCGTGCTGGTCATACAGCACTAAACAATAGTCTTTTGATATAACACAGGAAAAAGTCAATGGTCTCCTCACCTCATCAGGAGACTTTCTGGCACTGCTCTCCTACTCACACAGCCTTAGGAGCGATGCAGCAACCAAGTGGAATCCTCTGGCTACTTATAAAGGCCTTGATTGCCTCACTCTGAACAGCTGGAGTCTTTCAACGCCCTTAGACCTTGTCTGGCTCTTCTCGCAGCCGACGCCTAATAATGATTAGTGTATTGTCTAAGCAAGGCAGAAATGTATGTCCTGTTTGTGACAACACCCACAGATTTACCTGACTTCCTGTCACACTACTTAATGCAGGTCTGTGCCACAAAGCATCCAACATTCTGGATAAGCATGGCAGCCAGACAACTAGCATTACTGAGACAACTCAGAGGATGAGTGTGCAGTGGCAGCTTCGATACCTCCTCGCTACAGGTTTCCTTTAAAGACAGAGAAAGAAAAATCATATTGACGTTCCGTGCACAAGGAATTTTCACGCTGAAAAATTAATGAAGTGGGACATCCGTGGACTCTACAGATCACACTCACAGAAGAAAGAGCCTCCTCCAGGTAGCGGGTGGGAGGCAGATGGGTCTTTTCAGAAATAAATACAGCTGTGTGAGTCAGCTTAGGTATTTCTAAACACCTTTCTATCTGCTGTGTCTAGAAAATAATAGGAAGGCTCCTCTTCTTGACATCTGCAAGACGTCCTCCTCCATGATGAATCATTACCAGGACACCCTGGATGGGGAACTTTACAGAACTGCGGATTTAATTGCCTGGCTTATGCCAACACACACAGAACAATGCCTTCTAACGACCCGGAATGCGTAAAAAAATACAGAACCATACACTAAAATAACGTGTGTACTTTATCCCCTTTACTACTATGTAATATATTCACCAACTCATTTTTGTTCTCTTATTCCCCGTACACACGATCGGATTTTCCTACAGCAAAAGTCCCATGTGAGCTTTTGAACGGAAATTCCGACCGTGTGTATGCTCCATCGGACTTTTGCTGTCGCAATTTCCGCCAGCAAAAGATTGAGAGCAGGTTCTCAATTTTTCAGATGGAAAAAATTCCTAACGGAAAATCCGATCGTCTGTAGCAATTCCGACGCGCAAAATTCCTAGGCATGCTCGGCATTAATTCAACACATGCTCGGAAGCATTGAACTTCATTTTTTCGGCTTGTCGTGTTGTACGTCGTCACGTGTGACCGTGTGTATGCAAGCCAAGCTTGAGTGGAATTCTGTCGGAAAAAACATCCAAGAAAATCTGATCGTGTGTACGGGGCATTAATGTTTTCTGTATGTTGTCTCCAGGGACAACGTTTATCATCCCTTCCATACTATATACATTCTGAAGTTTGGTGGGTTCACTTCTCCCGGATTTGCAGTGGCCACAGTTCCATTTTTCTGATCCAGATTGAATTTACTCCCAATATTTTTGACAAGTACTAGATTATTTATAACAGCTCCCGATTCTCGCTCTGTAACGAGCGATCGCGGGTGCCCGGTGGTGATCGCGACCGCCAGACGTGCGCGAGTCAGGAACGAGTGGCCGCTTGCCGACATATAGCTATGGGCTCTCGTGCAGGAGAGCCAACCTGCCGCCGTAGAACTGCGGCGGCTGGTTGGCAACCAGTTAATAAACAGAAAGCAAAAAAAAACAACTGGGGTACTCGCATAGATTAGGTGCGCCAGTGCACTGCTCTATATCAGGTAAAACAATGGTAAATACCGGACTGGTATCGGGATGGTATGTTGTTCCTCTCTGACAGATCACCTGTGCAAACGTGCAGTCCTGTCCCCTATACAGCCTATGATTGACAACCTCAGCTATGTTCCTGTGTGAAGGGGGGGGGGGTGTCCATTTAGCTCTCACTGAGCTGCAGAGTGTAATTTCAGCTCCCCACCCCCTGCTTTCTAAAAGCCCAGACAAGCTGTATAAAGTCTGGAATTTGAACAGCTGTAGAGAAGAGATAGTTGCAGATAATCAGGTACAACATATATAGAAAGATTTGTTTAATTTCTGTGTGTCCCCTGATACCAGTCACTTCACTGGGTATATTTATGGGATTACAACCAATTTAACCCCAAGCTTTAAACCCTTCACCACTGAGCTAACACCTACCTTTTAATATGAATCTACATGACATATTAATCGGGAGTTGAAAATGAAGATTCCTAGTAGGTAGGAAATTAGCTGAAAATTTATGTAGCTATTTATCTTGGGGACACCTAAAAATAGTGTGGGGGAGTTCTAGCACACAGAATTTAATTGCATTGTTTTATTCCGCAAACCAATTATACTAAACCAGTAAATTTGCCATTCATTACCGCAGCTTTTCTGAATTCAGAGTGTTTAATTACGGGATAATCAGATTAATGTATTATAACTCACTCTTGCCGTTGCCGTCACATTTGCCCTGGCCATTTTCTCTTCCTGGCAACTAAACAAGTTGACATTACACATGAGTGACTGAAAATAATGATTTATAAATTGGTTCTATAATGTGCTGCGATTAGAACTGTAAAGGGACCACGCTTAAAGGAGAACTCCAGGGAAAAGAGAAGATTCTGAAATACATTAATGCGATGCGATTTGCATGCGTCTAATTAACTAAAAGTCTAGACCTGTAGCTGGCAGCGTACGTTGCTTTTTTGGCTTTTTATGGGTTGGAATTTAACTGGGGTATGCACAACACATTTAAAGCGCAAGTTATTACATCTCTGCAATACATGATCATTCTCCTTGTGTTTCTGTACAGAAAAATACCTGTTGATCCGCCAGAAGTCACATGAGCTTCGAGCGTCCTTTTTTTTTTTTTAATAACAAAAATGTTATACTTATCTCCTCTGTGCAGGGTGGCCATGATCCTCCGCTTCTGGGGTCCCCCAGCGGCACTTCTGGCTCCTCCTCTTCTTAAGTGCCCTCACGGAGAGTCTCTTTCCATGGGGGCACTCGTGCGAGCGTGCTCCCATGTACTGCAGCTTCGTCCGATGACACCCCTGGCTCCCATGTCACTGGATTTGATTGACAGCAGCGGGAGCTAATGGCTTATGCTGCTGCAATCAATCTTATCCAATGAGGACCCGAGACAGTGGCTGGAGCTGCTGTGCTCGTCCCTGTTGATGGATTCATCGGGTTCAGGTAAGTAAAAGGGGGGCTCTGGGGATGGGGGTGCTGCCCTTTAGAATGCATTAAGGTGAACAAAAACTTGAGGGTTTATGTAAAGGAACGTCCCACACTCCGCTTGAGTGCTTCCGTCATATACCGCTTCCTATCAGTCTGGGAAATAGATATCAGATATTCCAGCTGCTCACAAGCACACAACGAGACGAGACTTGTTTGTCTGCTGAACATGGAGTGTTTAATAGAACCAAGAATACAACATTATATACAGTTAAAGAGGAGGTAACCAGAACATAATGTAGCGCCTGTGTACTTATCAGTACAGGTGCTATCGTTAAATTTAGTGGGATGAGAGACTTACTTGCTCTCATCCATGTTGATTTTTTTGAATTTGGCTGTTGCCAACCCTGAACTGTTCTGTGGGTCATTCTGTGTTCAGAGATGCCGTTTCATCTCTGGATGACAGGTGGCCCCAGAGGGGTCCAGGCGGAGCTGCTTCTTTCCAGCAGCCAATTAGAGGAGTTTTCCCTCGCGGAGCATGCTGGGGAGGGGTATTTCTGTGGCGGAGTCCATTGCTCGGGGTTCTTTGTGGGTTCCTGGTTCCAGGTGCGGCACCCACCTTTAGGGTGTGCGCACATCACGGGCCCCGGCGATATGGCCTACCAGGCCGGGGCGCATGTGCTACGCGGAGTTCCTGACCCTGGGCCCTCATGGCCCGGAGCAACTGATGCTGCCAAAGGGGCCCCCAGTGACTTACTGGGTTCCCCAACTTTATTAAGAAGATCCCAAGCGAGTTGTGCTGTTCGCTGGGGAGTCGGTCTGAGGTGAGCCCGGAGGCAGGTGATCCAATAGGGCTCAGACGAACCATCGGGGATCTGGGTGACCGGACACTGACAGGTTGTATGCTGCAAACTGTCAGTCAGTGACCCCAAACTATCAAGTCTACCTGGGGAAGATTCAGGCGAGATTGTGTTACTGGGAGGATTCGCTCTACTATCCATGCTTTCAAATACTAGGCCTGTGGCAGAGGTCTCATCACTAAATCCTAATCCTATAGAGCCAAGTCTGTGGCAGAGACTTGTTGCTTCCCAGAAGTTCTAGTGACGCTCCGGCTGCCAGGCCTGTGAGAGGGACCTGTCCGGGGGCACTATACCCACTTCGGCTGAAGTGGCAATGAAGTAAAAGCTGCTACTAGAAGCAGGACTGCTTCAATCTATCCATAGGCCTGAATCTGCATGTTTCTTCTTTCACCAAGTTCTATCTACCTCAGTTGGATTGTTGGTCATGTTGGACCAGAAATAAAGCATTGAAAACGTCAGCCAAAAGTCTGGACATTCTGTTACTGCTCTCATCACTATCCTACCCCTTGACATAGCATGGAGGTAACTTAAATACGCCGATCCCAAATCTAATCAGCGGCTCCTTCGGGGGTAGCGCTACAATAAATTAACATGAGCTAATTAACGAATCATTTACCCAGACTAGGCGACTCATAGATATGACTTTTTAGGGTAGACGTCACGTCTCCTCGCTCACCTGCTATACAATACACCTTATCATAAGTGTAAACACAGGACATCTTCACACAATAGCTGGGTCAATTAGCACAGAGAACAGACAGATGGCTGGAGTTGAGGGCATTAGCATCTCCTTACACTGTATGTCCCAACAGTATGAATCAGTCACTCTAATATGGCATATACAGGGTCCCCAGGCATACAGCTCACAAAGAGCATCGTTCCCCCAAATGCCAGGCCCATGATCACAAGGCAAGTGGCTAGCATTCAGTCCCCTCCAAAAGCCTCTGTCCCGGGTGAGTCTGTCACAGTTTACAACCGCTTTAAGAAATATTGTCATTACTGTTTGAGTTTTCCTTTGCTGGGCTACTGCATCTCCCCCTTCATTTCCATAACCTAAGTGGGAAGTGTTCTGTAATCCAACAGGGGAGAACTCAGGCAGGACTAACATCACTGCATGGAATTTCAGTGCAGCAGAGGCAGCGTTGTCAGTTCATTACAGAAGATTAGAAGCACAATCAACACCGACAGGGTGTACTGAAACCAGACAGAGTCCAGAGAAGAGCAACAAAGCTAATAAGGAGACTGAAGGACCTCAGTTATGAGAAAGGACTACAAAGTTTAAATGTGCTCTCACTGGAGAATAGACTCTTAAGAGGAGATATGATTGTGAGCAGGGCTTTTTTTCTCAAATAATAGGTGCTGGAACTCAACCACGACCCACCAAAACCCATCCCCCACACAAATCCTCCAAATCACATCAAATAGTGGGTGTGGTCAGATTTCACAAACAGTAGAAGGGTCTTAAAGGGGCATTAAATGCCAGGATTGCATTAAATACAGAGTGCAGACATTATGGGGGTTACACACAGAGTGCAGAACTGTCACTTGTAAACACAGAAATCGGACTTCTGTGTTTACAAGTGATTGTGGTGAGCAGGCACCAAAGGGTCTGTGCCAGAGGTGGTGGAACTGAGTTCCACCAAGTTCCCCCTGAAAAAAAGCCCTGATTGTGAGATACAAATACCTAAATGGTGATTTTAGCATAAGGATAAAGCTATTCGCTCTCTTAAAAAGACGCGTGGCCACTCAATGAAGTTGAATGAGAAGCGGTTTAACCTTTAAGTATAACTTTTTTTTTTTACATTTTGGACAGAGTGCAGAGGGATAGGAACCCCCTGACAGTTTTTTTTTTGCTGTCTGTGCCCCCATTAAGGAGATTGACCCTCTCCATTTGTCCCGTATATCATTATCATTTAAAACCCAAATTGTGGTTTGTCCCTGGAAAAGTAATAAATGGGAAATCTTCCAATGGGGACACTAGTTCTGGTGACCTGGTGGTCCTCAAGAAATTCTCTTGATTCACAGGGATTTCCTCTCACTCAGGAAGTGAAGGGAAATCTCCACAATGGGAAACAGATGGCAAAAACAAACTGATAGAGGTTAGAACTATCCCTTGCTCTGTCAAAAAAAAAAGAAGAAGAGGAGTTTTGCCTATAGTTCTGCTTCAAACTGGGCAAGGGGTTCTTTACTTTTAGAGTGGTAAGGATGTGGAACTCCCCTGCCTGGTGGTGTCAGCAGGGAGTGCCAATAATTTCAATGGGCATCTTCAATGGGCAATGAACACAACTAACAGGGATCTGTTAGGGAAGATGATTTTCCACATCTTCCTTGTCAGTACCACCAACTTTGACACCTTTAGATTTCCCCCTTTCTAACTTTTTTGAGATGCGTTGCTGCCATAAATTTTAAAATTACCTTATTTTTTTTCTTAAAATGGTAAATTTTCTCAGTTTAAACATTTGACCTTTTCTATTGTGAATAAAATATGGGTTTGTGGGATTTGGAAATCATTGCATTCTGTTTTTAATGTACATTATACACAGCGTCCCAACTTTTTTGGAATTAGGGTTGTAGCTGTCCACCCTTTATTTACTGTATTGCTCATAAAGTTTATATATCCTGTTGTGTGCCAATTTCTCTGCTTGGCTTTGTATCACCAGCAAACACTGAGATTTTTTTTTATTTTTTATTCTATCCTAAATTGCTTTTATGTACAAGTTAACCAGAATTGGTACCAGGACAGAGCCCTGGGGCGCCCTGATCACAGCCCCAGACCATTCCGTAGATACGTCATCACCACCTTTTGAAAGCACTTCTGTAACCAGTTTTCTATCCAGATACATAAACTATTGTCAACAGGGCTTTTTTTCCTCAAGCAATAGGTGCTGGAACTTAACCACGCCCCCACAAAACCCCTACACACACCCTCCAAATCACATCAAATAGTGAGTGTGGTCAGTCAAATTTCATGAAAACAGTAGGAGGGTCTTAAGGGGGCATTAAATACCAGGATTGCATTACATACAGAGCTGTCACTTGTAAACACAGAAACCAGACTTCTGTGTTTACAAGTGATTGTGGTGAACAGGCACCAAAGGGTCTGAGCCAGAGGTGGTGGAACTGAGTTCCACCAAGTTCCCCCTGAAAAAAATCCATGATCGTCAATAATAACAGATAGCAGAAACAGTTGTCAGTGCCCCCTAAAACACTGGCAGACACTGTTTCCTGCAGCATTGGTGGTCAGTGGGCACTGCAACTACAGTGTTGATGATAAATGGACACTATCCACAGGGGTCTCAAAACTTTCTAAACAAAGGGCAAGTTTACTAGCCATCAGACTTTTGGGGATAAACTTGGCCAATGGGAGTAGAAAATGTTTCGACGTCAGTGGGAGTAAACAGTGCCTTAGATTTGGTGTTCAATAGGAATAAAAAAATTGCATAATGCCTGTGGTCTTTAGGAGGAGGAATAGTGCCCTATCATTGGTATTAGTGAAAAAAATCATGCTTCATTGTTGGTATCGGTGGGAGTATGGATTCTCCATCGTTGTCAATGAGAGGGTTAATGCCCCATCTTCCATGCCAATGCAAAGAATAATGCCTCACTATTGGTGTCAGAGAAGGGAATGGTTTCTCATTGTTGGTGTCAATTGGAGAAATAGAGTCTCATACTAGTGAGCGGAATAGTCCCCCGAAGACAAGATAAAGCCTTCCTAGCCTATGCTCCGCAGGCTAGAGACCACTGCACTACAACATCAGACTGCCATTGGTGCTCAGTGGTTCCTTAACTATAAAAAGATGATGTAGAGATTCCACTACACTATATTCCAAGTCTTTGTTGACCCACATTCTTCTGGAACAATGCAGGCACTGTTACATGATCAGGGGTAAGTCTTGGAGACCAGTACCTCTAGCGATAGAGAGGCTCCCATTGACCATCAGGATAAGTGCACAAGCAGGTCACCCTGGAAGATGAAACAGGCTCACCTGAGGTGCATGGTCTAAGCTCTAACTGGTATTCACCAGATGATAGAGATGGGTTTTCCTGCATGTTAGTACTGAGTTGTGGTACTCAGGATCGCCCCATCAAGGAATGAGCAAAACAGAAAGCAGAAGCGTAGTCCGTAAAGAAGCGAAAGGTCAGTAACAATTGGTTTCAGGTTGGGATCAGGTGGAAGGTTAGCCAAGGAACAATCCAAAGATCAAAAACAAATAGTCGAAGATTGGGATCAAGTGAAAGCATAGTCAAGGAACAACATAGTCAAGGAACAATAACGCATGGTTGCAGGTTGGGGCCAAATGGAAGCATAGTTGAGGAACTAGCCAAAAGTTGGAAATATATGGTAATGAAGATAAGGTCAGCTGCAGTTATGTAGACATCGGCTAGGGAGAGCACAATAATCTGGCAAAATGGAAGTGCAAAAGCATGACTTAAATAGGAAGTTCATTGGAGGAGCAAGGGGTTCAAGGTTCACAAGAAACAAGGCAGGATTATCCAAAGGATCAGACAGGGAGCTGCCCAACATCTCAGATGCCTAAAAAAGAGCTACTTTCACACACACACACACACACACACAACAGAAGTTGTGAACTCAGATCCTGGTCCTGACACACTGTTAGGTGGGATACCACTCTGCTGATGCTACCAGCACTTCTCATTCTAACAAGTATTCAATACGTTATGTGTGCTCTCTGTCTTTTTCGAGATTGTTTTACTCAATTGATATCCCTGTCCAAAACTACCAATCATTTTTTTTATTTTAAAATACTTTATGCATCCAAGTAAAGATCTTTCCACACTTTTTTTCGTTTAGTTCTCTAAATACTGTATAATTCTATGAGTTCACCATTATGTTGATAAGATCACTTTTTAAAATGACAGGACCATTGACATACTCCATTTTGCCAACCACTAACAAATGAACCAACAAAATGTATACAAATGAAAAAACAAAATATAGTTCTTCGATCCTATTCGTTTCTAATGAACACTCATTACTGGCATGCCAGGAAAGACGGTCTGGATATTTGTCTATAAATAGTACCTTACATGAGATTTGCTTGACGGGTTATTTGTGATAATCTTATTCCAGAGGAAGAAGCTAAAGAATAAAATTAAAAGCACAAGAAAAACAAAATGCATTCTATTTGGGATAGAGTACATAGGGCTATAATGTTGCAATATACTTTTATGGTTAAAGCGGGATTCTACCCGCAATTTTTTTTTTAAAGTCAGCAGCTACAAACAGTGTAGCTGCTGACTTTTAACAAGGACACTTACCTGTTCTAGGCGCCCGCGATGTTGGCCCCCCCGAGGCCGACCCCTCGATCCTGGAAGGTCCCGGCGCCACCATCCTCACTAAGGGAAACAGGCAGTGAAGACTTGCGGCTTCACTGCCCGTTTACTACTGGGCGGCTGCTCTCTGGGATACACATAGGGCCAAATCCTCAAAAAACCTGCCTAACTTAACTTTCAGCAGTTAAGTTACACAGGCGTAAAATTTCTACCTAAGTGCCCGATCCACAAAGCACTTACCTAGAAATTACACGCTGTGTAACTTAAGTGCCTCCGTCGCAAGGCGGTCGTCTGATCGAGGGGGCGATTCCTATTTAAATGAGGCGCGCTCCCGCGCCGGACGTTCAGCGCATGCGTGTGACGTCATTTTTCCCGACGTGCATCGCGCGAACGTACTTTACGCCGGGCTTTGTGGATCGCAACGGGACAATAAAGTTGCGTCGGGTAAAAAAAAAGTTACGCGCCGGGAAAAAAAATTCGAAATTTAAAAAAAAACGCGGCGATCGAAAAAAAGGTTTGTTTTTACAAGGTCTAAACAGTTTAGGCCTTGTAAAAGCATCCCTAATTTTACGCATGCAAAACGTAACTTGCGCAGAAAACACAAAGCTAAAAAGCTTTGTGGATCTGCCTAAGTAATCATTTGCATACGCAAAGCGGCATTTCGACTCGAAATGCCCCCAGCGGCGGATGCGGTACTGCATCCTAAGATCCGACAGTGTAAGTCTATTACAGATGTCGGATCTTCTGCCTATCTTTGGAAAAATCCTTCTGAGGATCGTTTCCAAAGATAGCCACAGGGATACGCAGGCTGAACAGCAGTTCCGCCTGCGTATCTCCTTTGAAGATTTGGCCCATAGTTCCCAGAAGGCAGCGCCCCATTACACAGAAGACACTGGGTAGGACGAGGAAGAAGACCTGCTGAGGACTAGGAAGACGCAGATTAGGAACTTCCGCATAGCAACCACTATTTCTGGTAAGTGAAGGTTTTTTTTCAATTTTTTTTTCAATTTTTAGAACACTTGTCAGTTTTTATAGCGGTCTGTGTCCCCGTAAGGAGATTCGCCCTATATGTTTTGATTACCATCATCACTGAGAATGAAATTAAAATAAACTCCATAAAACTCATTAAAAGAAACATTTTGGGTTGTCACCAGAACAGGAAAAGAGTGTAATTCTTCCAAATAGGGACGCTAGTTCTGGTGAGAATCAGGGATTTCTTGACTTTAGAGGGATTTCCTCTCACTTCCTGTTTTGACTATGGTACAGGAAGTAAAACTAAATATCACGAATGAGAAATCTGCAACAAAAAAGAAACGGACAGCGGTTATATACCTCTCTCACTCTATCCAAAATGAAAAAAATGTTACTTTTAGTTTTACTTTAACTGTTAGGATAACTTTCATTTTTTTATTTTATTTTTTTGCTGTGTCCCATCATGGATACTTCCCTTTACATCTTGTTCTTTAGACACAGAAGGAATTAAGAGGAGATCCCTCTATATCTTGTGATGGATGGTCACCTCCTGGCCTTTTAATTGCTAATCGATTCAATGCAGTCCCCACTCTAATTCCTTTACAAAGCCTAGTGTGATACTAAAGAAAAATGGGGGTGGTAGTATACAATCAGTTAGAACCGGAAGCCTTAAAAATGACAAAAATGTATTATTTTGGTGAACATAAACACAATTTGAAGTTTAAACAAACACACGCTACACCTGCTCTTAGAACTAAATAATATAAAACGGCTGCTGCCCCCCCTAATAACTAATCTCCCAAAAGAGATAGTGAAAAGTATAAAATATGTAGATTGGGGGTGGTGGCGCTGCCTTAGCCTAACCCCCTGTGCAAAAATAGGGTGAAAGAAGGTCACCCAATATATAGGATCCTATACTGTAGCTGTGAACTATTGATTGGTGAACTAAAGAGGATAGTTCAATTAGTGTACTTGCACTTAAAATACCAGTGTGCAAATATATGTATCAAATAAGTTGGTATATATCAACAAGTGAAATGCTGTGACTTGTGTGTGAATCTGTATAGACCTTGGCAGGTGTATGCAACCTGTCATCCATAGGCGTGCGCACAGTGTGTGCCAGGTGTGCCTGGGCACACCCTAATCACCCTGTGTGGTGCAGATTGCCCCGAAATATACTGCGTTAAACCTGCACTAACGCACAGAAAAATACAGCATTAAACGTTACATAACATTCTGAAATATACAATGTTAAACGTGCACTAACGCACGGAAATATGCTGCATTAAACGTGCAGTAACACACTGGAATATACTGCGTTAAACATGCAGTAATGCACAGAAATATACTGCGTTAAAGGGTCACTAAAGGATTTTTTTTTTAGCTAAATAGCTTCCTTTACCTTGCTGCAGTCCTGGTTTCATGTCCTCATTGTTCGTTTTTGCTCTGATGTTGCTGTAAATCCTCTCTGTTTTGGACACTTCCTGGTTGTCTGTTTCCTGATAACCACAGTACTGGGAGATTTATCACGGTGGTCACTAATCAAGGAGGTGTGATTACTGTGTGTAAAACGAAACTGGATTGGTGCTGAGGAGTTTTAGACAAAGTATCACTGCTCTCTATTGGCTGACTGCCCTCTAGTGGCTCTCTGTACATCAGAGAACCAGCAAACAACAGCAAAAACGAAACTACACTGCAGGCACATTATATGATTGTTTTTTTATCAATTTTTAATCATTTTTAAAAGGAATCAGTTAACTATTATGTCTCTATGCCCTGTAAACAGTCATTTCAGCTAAAAAAAATTTTTCCTTTAGTGACCCTTTAAGCGTGCAGTAACGCACAGAAATAGACCCCTGATATTTCACCAAAGCTCCCTAATGGGGCTCCTAAAATAAAGTAAATATATAATAAAAATAAAAACTACTGACACTGCCCTACTGACACCATCAGTATACTATATATACACATGAAAATATGTTTGAGCTTTGGGGTGCACACCCTAATGCAATAGGCTGCGCACACCTATGCTGTCATCACACTTCTATCTGCATTGGCAATTTTAATTCAACATTAATAGGTGAAAAGAAAATAATAAAAAGCGAAACCAATAAACTACTTTGGTGCAGAATAGTCCAATTACAACCTCAATACTAGGCTAGATGGTACATCAAGCGATAAGTTGCAAGTAGGAAATCGCATGGGAGTACACAATAGTCTATAGTGAAAAAAAGTTCAAACAGTTCAATTGTTCCAATCAGTACTTTAAAGATGCACTATCTTGCAGTGAGGAGAAGTGTTCCTGTATCACAGGGAAGGGTTCGCAGTGGTCCCGGTGCTCCCCCACACTCACCAGATCCAAATCCCTGTCAGGGGTACACGGCTTGTAGCACAGGTCTCCTAGGTCTCCACTGCTCCAGGTGTCTCCTTATTACTCAGAATCATCCACGGTAGAGGCTTTCCAGCTCCAAATGATGTGATAATCCCTCAGAGAAAAAAGAATTCGGATCCCATAGTGCAGTACTTAAGCAAGGTTTATTAGGCAAAAAAAAAAGGTGCCAAGTACATACAATAGTGTAGCAGCACTGTGAACAGTGACAGCCCCGAAAATAAAAATTTTAAAAACAAGAACCATAAAAGTAAATTAAAACGGTTGGCTGTATGAGATAGTCAGTAACATGAAACTATCTCGCCGGGTGCAAGTAAACAGCGCCTATCATGGGGATTGCAGCATGCGCTCCAGCTACGTTCCACCCTGCGCTAACCCGGAAGTGACATAATGCGCACCACTGCCTAATGCGCGTTTTGTAATGACGTCTTCTGAAAATTTTAAGTTTACCATGAATTTAAATGATAATATTGTGCTAAAATAGGGAGTGCCAAATATACCAAGTATGGAAATACCGAACATTTTTTGTAATAGGTCCTAACTGATTGTATGTGCCTGTGTTTTTTTTTCCCTTCATTTTTTAATAAGGGGACTACACAGGGTCATGCCGCCAATGAGACCAGTTGAGGTGGCACTCATGGAGGTCCAGTGGTGTGTGGCATCGAGGCCAGAGTGTATATACTGGACGCTCCATTCTCCACCCAGCTAAGTAACTCTGAGCCTGCAGCCTCAGCACCACTAAGCACAGTGCTGCTGTCCACTACCCCCCCCCACTAGGGTGGCCACATTTGCAAACTACAATTCAGGGACATCCCCCCTTCCCAAAAATCAGCTTGTACTGTAACGAATCACAGCACAGTGATTGGACACAAGAGGCAGGATTTATGATTTCTCCAATCACAAACAGGGGGCGGGGATTGTGCTCCTCCAGCCATTCCCGGCCAGGACAAGTACTGTCAGTGAGTAAAGCGGTGATGTGGCAGCCTTTTTTGGGGGCATCAGATTGTCCCGGGGGGGGTGGCCGTGTCAGTTTCATTCCGGGACACTGTATTTTCCTGGAATGAAGGTGCCCGGGACAGACCTGCAAAATGCGGGACTGTCCCGGGCAATCCGGGACACGTGGTCACCTTACCCCCCAGCCCACATGGCCCTGGAGATAGGTATAGTCAAGGATACTCTTTATTAGGGATTGGCTCAGGCGGGTTCCTAGTCCCAACCCACCTGAGCAATCCCACCAGGCAGGCCTCACTGCACACCACCAATCATAGGAAAGCAAGGCATTTCCCAGCCCTCAGCTGAACTTGCATACAGTATGCAGCCTATGATTGGCGGTGTGCAGTGACGGCTTCCTGGTGGGATTGCTCAGGTGGGTTGGGACTATAACCCGAACATGCCAAAACCCATCCCAACTCTTTATGAAGACATTGGGGTCTACTAGACCCTAATGTTTTCGTTTGCCCCCAGCCAGTACAAATTGTTGACAAAGAGTCCCCAATTTGCTGTTTACCCAACCACTGTTGGTATTTTGAAAGCTCTAAACCTGGCAGTATACAGAGCTGAGTGCTTCCAGGTTCATTCAGCCTAGTGGAGGCCAGTGAATGGGGAAAACAGTTTTGCCTTTTTTTCCAGTAGGCCACCCAATTCATTTGGGCACAGCAACTGGCAAAAAGGCAATATTTGTGCAAAGTACTTGGTGTCTCCTTACCATGAGGTCTTATAAGCTGGACTCTTTTGTTAATCCTATATTTTCAAGTATCCATTGGAAGATCATGACACCATCATTTGGGTTTGCAATTGCTAGTGCATTTAGATTCAACTGGACATTTTAGCAAAGCTTTCTTCTGCTAGACACCCCAAAAGATAAAGGAGAAAAGCAACCTCTTGGCTACAATGCAAGGCTGAATTAGTTTAGAGTGGAATTGACCTTTAAAAATTGCTATATAATTACAAAATTATCGTTCTGCATATTTTTTTCCATACAAGATGCAAGTTTGCATAACCATCCAAATTTAGAAAATATTCTTAGAAGCACATTTTCCATGTCTTGGCACTTTCTATATTTATCCTCAACGTGGTTCTATTACATAAGCTCTGTGTACAGTTTATTTTCTTTCTGCAAAGAATTAGCCGACTGTAAAATCCCTCATATCATCCCGGTATTGATGAAAAGCTCATTTGACTGATGGAGAGACTGAAAAACAATCCCTAGTAGCAGGACTTGGAATAGTCACTTATATTTCGCTTGTCATCAAACGTTTACTTAGCATCACAATGACAGTGGAGATAGCGGCACACTGTCACTACCAGCCTTGAAGTGGAAAATACATAATTTAACCACTTAAGCCCCGGACCATTATGCAGGTTAAGGACCTGGCCCCTTTTTGCGATTCGGCACTGCACCGCTTTAACTGACAATTGCGCGGTCGTGCGACGTGGCTCCCAAACAAAATTGGCGTCCTTTTTTTCCCCACAAATAGAACTTTCTTTTGGTGGTATTTAATCACCTCTGCTGTTTTTATTTTTTACGCTATAATCAAAAATAGAGCAACAATTTTTGAAAAAAATGCAATATTTTTCACTTTTTTGTTATAATAAATATCCCTGAAAAATATATAAATAAACATTTTTTCCTCAGTTTAGGCCGATACGTATTCTTCTACCGATTTTTGGTATAAAAAATCGCAATAAGCGTTTAACGATTGGTTTGCGCAAAATTTATTGCGTTTACAAAATAGGGGATAGTTTTATGGCATTTTTATTAATATTTTTTTTTACTAGTAATGGCGGCGATCAGCGTTTTTTTTTTGTGACTGCGACATTATGGCGGACACATCGGACACTTTTGATGCCATTTTGGGACTATTGTCATTTATACAGCGACCAGTGCTATAAAAATGCACTGATTACTGTGAAAATTACAACTGCAGTTTAGGAGTTAACCACTAGGGGGCGCTGTAGGGGTTAAGTGTGACCTCATATGTGTTTCTAACTGTAGGGGGCGTGGCTGGACGTGTGACGTCACTGATCGCCTTTCCCTATATCAGGGATCAGACGATCAGTGACAGTGCCACTGTGAAGAATGGGGAAGGTGTGTTTACACTCACCTCTCCCCGTTCTTCTGCTCCTGTGACCGATCGCGGGACGCAGGCGTGATCGGGTCAGCGGGTCCCGCGGTCGCGGAGCTTTGGACCAGGTCGCACGTCTGGGCACTTAAAGGGGACGTACCTGTACATGCCTGTGCCCAGCCGTGCCATTCTGCCGACGTATATGTGCAGGAGGCGGTCCTTAAGTGGTTAAAGGGAAATTACATTTATTACAAGAAAGGCCAATGTAATCTAACCAATATATGTGCGCTCGTTCACACCATGTTCATTTAACTGCGCTGATCTACATAGATTACAAGCTCAAGGACAATGGTTTTCTATGAGCCCTGTTCACACTATACAGGAGCTTTGTGGTAGGTTGCAAAAAAATGCAGCGTTTCTGCGTTTTCGATTCATAAAAATGCAACGTGGAATGAAATGTAATTTGTGACATTTCAATAATAAAAAATAAATAAAAAAATAAAAAGAGTGTAATGAGGAGGAGCAACATGCATACTGTTATATGCATTATAATGCACATGGGTCGTTGTGAATGAGCCCTTTAAGAAAAAAATGCTGCACCTGCACTGCAAGGGTTTATTGCTCATATCTGTCTACAGGACCTGGAAAAGCAATTTTATTTACCCAATCCTCCATTCTTGCAGTCTCCTGTTGCTAGACTGGTCCCGGCAGTCTCTTCCACCCTGCACTCCAGCGGTATAATGTCACCAAGATGGATGCAGAGCACATAAGCCCTGTATTGGATGTGAGCATGCTAAGGAACAGCCCACCCCAGAGCATGAAGGGGAAGCATCATCTGCTGGGGGTGCGGAGGATCAAGTAATAGTGCCTTCCAAGATCCTCCAAGTTCAACAAGACCGATGCAGAGCCATACACTGGATGTAAGGATGCGGAGGACAGTCCATCACCAGAGCATGGGGGAGTGCCATCTGCCAGGGTAGAAGACGATCAGAAAAGTGCTTTCTAAGGTGACCTCCCCAATACCGTTGCAAAGCCCATAGACCCAGGGCCGGCCCTATGATAGGTCAGGGTGGTACCATGGGTACCAGGCAGCACTTTTAGGGGGGCAGTATTCTGCCGCCCGCCAGACAGCCCACTCCTCTGCCTGTGATGACACTCACAGCCGGAGGGGAGCAGCCTGCGAGTGAGAAAGGCAGGCGCCGCTCCCTCTGAGGAACCTGTTGTGCCGAGAATGGTTGCCCGTCGGAATCTGTTCCCCCTAGCTCTCGGCTCCGATCGGAACTCCGCCTCTCCAGCCCTCTGCATTGCCGCTCCCTCCTACTCTACCCACAAATTCTTATGATCCTAATACCGCCCCGTCGCCGTGCGTGTCCACGATACAATGTAATTACTCATTATGGCAGATTGGATAGCAGCGTTTGCCCCCGGGAGACAGCCTGTGTACAGGATATATCTATGCCTATGCATATGTGGTTCGGATGACTTTGACTATTTTCCTCTCTTGTCTGTCCTGAAGAAGCCTCATGACGAAACGCGTAGACGCACAGGGGACATTTATAGGCAACATACATACCTGACATCTTGTATGGTTTTCTTTTTAATGTTGTTTTATTTAACTACTTTGTAATAATATTATATATTTTTTGCTATTCCTGTCTGTGTTGCCTATAAAGTCCGACCATTGGTTGCTTTCCTTAAGCAATTTTGTCTTTATCACATGAATAGAGCCATGACAGGTCCTCTTTATACATGTATAGAGCCATGACGTGATTTTTTTGGGGGGGGAGGGGCAGCATTTCATTCTTGGTCCCAGGCAGCACAATGTCTTGGGCCGGCACTGCATAGACCTGCACTGAATGTGAGGACACTGATGAACAGTTCATTCCAGATCACAGGGGAGTGCCAATTGCCACCGTAGCGGAGGATCAGGTAAGTAAAATAAACCCTTCTACACTCTATCCAAAACTGGAAAAAAAAAATGAGCTTGAAACTGTGTGATCTATTTTATTGGTCAGCGAGAAAGCCAATCATATGCTGTGGCCAATTGGAACGATGGATTACACTTTTGCATTTCCCCTAAAAAACATTGCCAATTTTCAAGATATCTAAATGGTACACTTGTAAATGATCTGTAAAGATTTTGCTACTATCTACGCACATTTTGCATCATTTTAAGACAGCTTAAAGGGGTTGTAAAGGTAAAAATAGTTTTCCCTAAATAGCTTCCTTTTCCTTAGTGCAGTCCTCCTTCACTTACCTCATCCTTCCATTTTGCTTTTAAATGTCCTTATTTCTTCTGAGAAATCCTCACTTCCTGTTCTTCTGTCTGCAACACCACACCGTAATGTGAGGCTTTCTCCCTGGTGTGGAGAAAGCCTCTTGAGGGGGCGAGCAGGCAAGTCAGGACACTCTCTACTTAGAGAAAGGAGCTGTGTGTTAGTGGGCGTCCTGACACTCCTGCTCGCCCCCTCCCCCCCTCAAGAGGCTTTCTCCACACCAGGGAGAAAGCCTTGCATTACTGTGTGGAGTTACAAACAGAAGAACAGGAAGAGAGGATTTCTCAGAATAAATAAGGACATTTAAAAGCAAAATCGAAGGATGAGGTAAGTGAAGGAGGACTGCACTAAGGTAAAGGAAGCTATTTAGGGAAAAAAATAATTCCTTTACAACCCCTTTAAACTGGTCACATGAGTGCTCATTTTCTGCATTTCATCCCTTCGAGGGAAAAGGAGGTACCCCCTGATCCCTGCTCGGCTTACAGCTCTGGAAAACATTTGTTAAGAAGTGCTGGATCTGCAATTGCTCCAGCATAGGGTTCCTTGAGCAGAGTCTATTGTTGATGGATAAAAGTAAAGAAAGAAGGCGCACCAGTCTACTGCATTATGATAAGATCCTTCATCAGTATAGGTGTGCGCAGCCTATTGCAATAGCAAAATCATTTATTATATATACATACATAAACACAAATATATTATTATTTATTATTATACAGGATTTATATAGCTCCAACAGTTTGCGCAGCTCTTTACAACACAAGGGCAGACCGTAAAGTTCCAATACAATTCAATACAGGGGGAAACAGAGGGCCCTTGTTAGAGATTACAATCTAGAAGATAGGATCCAGTGAAACAAAAGGTAATAACTGTGGGGAATGTACTGATGGAGAAAAGTCCAGTTATTAGGTGTGGGTAGGATAGGCTTCTCTGAGGCCCCGTACACACGACAGAGTTTCTCGACAGAATTCAGCGAGAAACTCGGTCGGAGCCGGATTCTGCCGAGAAACCCGGTCGTGTGTACACTTTTCAGCGAGGAACCCGTCGAGGAACTCGTCGGGCCAAAAAGAGAACATGTTCTCTATTTTCTCGTTAGTCAATGGGAAAAGTCGGCCCGCCGAGATCCTCGGCGGCTTCAACACTGAACTCGACGAGGAACTCGATGTGTTTGGCACGTCGAGTTCCTCGGTTGTGTGTACGGGGCCTGAAGAGGAGGGTTTTCCGTGATCATCTAAAAGCTAATAGAGTAGGAGATAATCCGACAGGTTGAGGTAAGGAGTTCCAAAGGATTGGAGAGGCTCTGGAAAAGTCCTGGAGGTGAGGAGGTGATGAGGGAGCTAGAGAGCAGGAGGTCTTGAGAGAAACAAAGAGAATTAGGTTGGTATTTTGAGACATGGCCAGTGATGTAGCCGGGGGCTAAATTGTGGATGGCTATGTAAGTAGTAGTTAGTATTTTGAATTTAATTTGTTGGGTGAATGGAAGCCAGTAGAGGGATTGATAGAGAGGAGTAGCAGACACAGAGCGATTGGTAAGGTGGATGAGTCTGGCAGCAGCATTCATGATAAACTGAAGGAGGGATAGACTATGTAGCGGTAAGCCAATGAGAAGGGAGTTGCAGTAGTCGAGTCAAGAGATGACCGGGGAGTGAATTAAGAGCTTTGTTTTGTCCTTGGTTAGAAAGGGGTGTATGCTGGAGATGTTGCGGTGGTTGAGGCAGCAAGATTTGTACAGTGTTTGGATGTGGGGCTAAAAGGAGAGTTCAGAGTCCAGAACTACACCTAGGACCTTGGCATGTGGGGATGGGCTGATAGCTGTGCCATCGATTTTGACATAGAGATCAAGGGAAGGGGCACTATATCTGTTAGTAAATTAGTGATACATGAGGAGACTGAGGGAGTGAGCTAAGGGGTAGAGAAATAGATTTGGGTATCATCAGCATATAGTATTTGACCCAGGGAGGAGGTGTAGATTGAAAATAGGAGAGGCCTAAGAACAGAACCTTGGGGGACCCCAACCGAGAAAAGAAGAGGAGAAAAGGAAGTAGAGCTGCAAGTAATACTAAGGGAGTGGTTGGATAAGTAGGAAGAGAACCAGCGAAGAGTACAGTCATGGAGACCAATGGCGTGGATTTTTTGGAGGAGAAGGGGGTGGTCAACCGTATCAAAAACAGCAGAAAGGTCCAAGAGTAGGAGTACAGAATAGTGTCCATTGGTTTTGACCGTTAGTAGATCGGTTTTTAGTTTTAGGAGAGCATTTCTGTGCAGTGTTGAGGACGAAATTCAGACTGAAGGGGATCAAGAAGGCATACACACAAAATTCCTGCTAAATCTAAAAAACGAAACTGTATTGATTTAATAAATCAAGCTCTGTGTGCAAATGAGGTATTGGCGCTCATTCACATAGGTGCTGTGGCTTTTACAGTGTGAATCAGTGTTTTTTTTTCACATCCTATGCTGCCTGGGTACCCTGGAGCCAGTGGCACACGGGGTGATTAGGGTGTGCCCAGGCACACGCCTATGTTCATCAGAGCTCTGATGAAGCGACATTGTTCTTGAAACATGTTGGTTATGCCCCTGTGGATAGACACCGTGGTCTCAGTGTTGGGACTGGATCTGTTATATGCACTTTACTGTGTACCTTTGAGTACTGTACATTGGAATCTGTTTTTATTAACTACTTTAGACCCGGCATATAGTCAAAAGATGGCGTCCAGGTGGCTCTATAAATCCGGGACCTGGCGCGTCCCAGAGATACCTGCGATCGGCAATGACAGAGCAGGGACATGGAGTTCTGTGTGTAAACACAGAGCTCCACGTCCTGTCAGGGAGAGGAAACAGATGCTGTGTCCCTCGTACATAGGCACACAGCATCGGTCACCTCCCCCAGTAAGTCCCCCTCTCCCCACAGTAAGAATCACTCCCAGGATACACATTTAACCCCTTCCTCGCCCCCTAGTGTTAACCCCTTCCCTGCCAGTCACATTTATACAGTAATCAATGCATTTTTATAGCACTGTTCACTGTATTAATGTGAATGGTCCCAAAAATGTGTCAAAAGTTTCCGATGTGTCCCCCGCAATATCGCAGTCCTGCCAAAATTTGCAGATCGCCGTATTACTAGTAAAAAAAATAATAATAAAAAAAAGTGTCAGAATTCTATCCCCTATTTTGTAACCGCTATAACTTTTGCGCAAACCAATCACTAAGGGGCCATAGCCTGGTCACCAAACGCGCTAGCTTGTTGTTTCTAGGTTAATACTCATCAGACACTTTATTCTGTAGTATGACGCTTTAATACATTTTCCTCTGAGGCAATCAAACTGTCCCAAATTTTGGAACAACCTAGCCAGAATTATTGATCGTCCATCAACAAAACAAAAAAACTTGACAGCGCTTAAGGAATGAAAGATCCCTTAGGTGGTGAGTCCAATAATAGGTTCCTCTTCAATCTTGTCAGGCAAGGGTAGAACCAACCACTACTGCAAACCTCAGTATCACACAGGCCTTTTTTTTTTACCAAAAATATGTAGAATACGTATCGGCCTAAACTAAGAAAAAAAAAAAGTTTTTTTTAACCACTTAAGCCCCGGACCATATTGCTGCCTAAAGACCCAAGGGGTTTTTACAGTTCGGCACTGCGTCGCTTTAACAGACAAATCCGCGGTCGTGCGACGTGGCTCCCAAACAAAATTGGCGTCTTTTTTTCCCCACAAATAGAGCTTTCTTTTGGTGGTATTTGATCACCTCTGCGTTTTTTTTTTTTTTCGCTATAAACAAAAATAGAGCGACAATATTTTTTACTTTTTGCTGTAATAAATATCCCCCAAAAACATATATAAATTTTTTTTTTCCTCAGTTTAGGCCGATACGTATTCTTCTACCTATTTTTGGTAAAAAAAATCGCAATAATCGTTTATCGGTTGGTTTGCGCAAAATTTATAGCGTTTACAAAATAGGGGATAGTTTTTTTTTTTTTTTACTACTAATGGCGGCGATCAGCGATTTTTTTCGTGACTGCGACATTATGGCGGACACTTCGGACAATTTTGACACATTTTTGGGACAATTGTCATTTTCACAGCAAAAAATGCATTTAAATTGCATTCTTTATTGTGAAAATGACAGTTGCAGTTTGGGAGTTAACCACAGGGGGCGCTGTAGGAGTTAGGGTTTACTTTGTGTGTGTTTACTAGTGTAGGGGGGTGTGGCTGTAGGAATGACATCATCGATCGTGTCTTCCCTATAAAAGGAATGACGCGATCGATGCGCCGACACAGTGAAGCACGCGGAAGCCGCGTGTACACGCGGCTCTCCCCGTTCTTCAGCTCCGGGGAGCGATCGCGACGGCGCGGCTAAAAACAAATAGCCGCGCCGTCGTCCCGGATCGCTCCCCGAGCGGACCCGACCTCCGCATGTACCGGGGGGGGTCCCGATCGGACCCCCCACCCACGTCTAGCAGAGGACGTACAGGTACGTACATGTGCCTGTCCGTGCCATTCTGCTGACGTATATGTACATGAGGAGGTCGGGAAGTGGTTAAAAAAAAATGGATATTATAGCAAAAAGTTAAAAATATTGTGTTTTTTTTTCAAAATTGTCGCCCTTTTTTTGTTTATAGCGCAAAAAAATAAAACCTGCAGAGGTTATTAAATACCACCAAAAAAAAGCTCTATTTGTGGGAAAAAAAGGACGTAAATTTTGTTTGGCGCATGACCACGCAGTTTTAATTTAAAGCGACGCAGTGCTGAAAGCTGAAATTTCGCCTGGGCAGGAAGGGGGTATATGTGCCCAGTAAGCAAGTGGTTAATAAAAGGGTCTTAAGATAATGCACTGTGCCTTCTTTCTTTGCTTTTATTCTAGTTTTTGTTAACTGCGATCTGAAGTGGGTAGCAAGGCCTGTGTGATACTGAGGTTTCCACTAGTGGTTGGTTCTACCCTTGCCTGACAAGATTGAAGAGGAACCTATTATTGGACTCACCACCTAAGGGATCTTTCATTCCTTAAGCGCTGTCAAGTTTTTTTGTTTTGTTGATGGACGATCAATAATTCTGGCTAGGTTGTTCCTAAATTTGGGACAGTTTGAGTGCCTCAGAGGAAAATGTATTAAAGCATCATACTACAGAATAAAGTGTCTGATGAGCATTAACCTAGAAACAACAAGCTAGCGCGTTAGGTGACCAGGCTATGGCCCCTTATTCAGGGCTCAGGATATGGTATATAGTAACAATTTCAGGGTGATAAGGATATTCTACAAAAAAAATTATTCATAGATAACTGCTGATATTCTTTTTGTTCTCCTTATTCTTTATGGATTAGATGACTTCTGACTCCAGAACTACAGCTGTGGCTTAGGCAGACTTCAAGAGATGTTGTTGGAACTTTCTTCCCAGCAAAACACCAGCATGAATGCATCATCCTGCTGTCCTGCGGAGAGATGCTGCAGGGGACAAAGCTGCTGAATATAAGTAGCTACTTTTGCAGAGTTCTCAGCCCTCTAAAAGGAAGCGACTTAGAAAGGAGCATTTTCGTGGGATCAACGTGTAAGTTGGGGATGAAAGTGGAGCAAAGAATTGGGGATAATTTCAGCATAGAAGGATGTACACTTATGCATCCCTCCTATCCACCACTCCTCTCCTCCTCTACATTAATGGTGTTTATTATCCTTTTACTTTGGCAAGAAAATCTTCGGTCCCACTCCCTTGCACATCACTCGCCTAGGCAAATGTTGTACACCATGCTCCCTTTGCCTCCTGGAATATGCATATCACATATCCCAGGAGGCAAAGCCTTAAATTTAGTAAAGGGGGTGGGTCTAGCGGCATGCCATTTAGAGGTCCACCAGCTGAACCCTTAAGAGCCGGCAGCCCCCTGATGACGACACACAAAACATGGCGGCACAGGACCAAGGGTGGCAGAAGAGAATTTCAGCAGGACAATGCTGCATCCGCTGGGTGGCTGAGTATCTGAATTGTGCAGAAAACACCTATCAGTAAGCAGGGTTTAAAGAATAAAAATAAAATATTGTGTGGTGGGAGGGTAGAATAATTTTCCGCTTAAAAAAAAAAATACTTGCAGTGGGGCTGCGCCATTTAGATAGACTTTAACAAGTGACACAAAGTGCAGTAATAGCTTGTGTTTTAAAAAAAAAAAGCACTGCAGTGGACCAGACTGGTGTGAATGGGTCCTAAATAGTGATTATTTCAGGCATGTTTGAATCCTAGCCCAATCCCACCTGAGAAAGCCCACCAGGAAGCTGTCACTTGTCGTCTGCGGCCAGCAGAATTCCCCACCCAAAGTCCCACGTATACAAAATGCATAGTCATGTGCCTGTGGGGCGGGGCATCCCTTGGCCGTTTAATGAATGGTTCAGTACTGTGGCAGCTTCCATTTGGGTTTGGACTTGGACCTGAACATATACAACCATGGCTGACCTCATTCTGGGAATGTTATATGTTTGATTTTAACTGGCTTAAGGTAAGCAAGCAGCAAGTTAGGTCAGACTGAAGTCTGAACTCCTAGGTCCAGATTCTCAAAGGGCTTACGACGGCGCAGCGACATGTACGCCGTCGTAAGTCCTAATCTGGGCCGTCGTATCTATGCGACTGATTCTTAGAATCAGTTACGCATAGATATCCATTAGATCCGACAGCCGTAAGTCTCTTACGCCGTCGGATCTTAAATGCAATTTTCTTTTGTCCGCTAGGTGGCGTGTCCATCGTTTTACCCGTCGAGTATGCAAATTAGCTAGATACGTGAATTCCCAAACGTACGCGCGGCCGACGCAGTAAAGTTTACGACGTTCATGTTAGGCTTGTCCCGGCGTAAAGTTTCCCCTGCTATATGAGGCGCAACCAATGTTAAAATTGGTCGAAATTTATAAATTTACGTTGTTTGCGTAAATCGTCTGTGAATGGGGCTGGACGCCATTTACGTTCACGTCGAAACCAATGACGTCCTTGCAACGTCATTTGGAGCAATGCACCCTGGCATATTTTACGGACGGCGCATGCGCAGTACATTTGGCGCGGGAACGTGCTTAATTTAAATGCTACACACCCCCTACCCGCCTAATTTGAATTAGGCGGGCTTACGCCAGGTGATTTACGCTACGCCGCCGCAACTTTACACGCAAGTGCTTTGTGAATAAAGCACTTGCATGAAGAACTTGCGGCGGCGTAACGTAAATGACATACGTTACGCCGCCGCGGAGATACGCCAGATGTACCAGAATCTGGCCCCTAGTCTTTATACCTTTTAAGTCATTGGATCAGCATAGCAGCCAGGCAACTCTTATTTTCAGAAAGTTGGAAATGGATGCCTTCATATATCCTCAGCAAGGATTCCATTAAAATGTACAGTATGTACATTTTTTAAAACCTCATCAGGCTATTATTGCTGTGTCCTATTGGAGAGAATTCATTTTACTTTGCGACCCAGGGATCCAACAGGAAGCAAGAGGAAATTTCGACTTTTTCCACCTATGTGCACAATCTTGAACCATAAATATCTATAGAACTGTACACCCTTCAATGTGGTTTAGGTTCAGAGGCCTCTAAACTTTCCAGCTCCGCCCAGCGTCGTCCGTCACAAATGACATTGGGGGCAGGGAAGCTGTACATCTTATATATTACATTAAATTAAAGGGCAAGGAAAACCCTAGAATCAGAAGTTAACCTTGGAAAACATTGTGGCCGTGTTGTAAATGGACAAAGCTATGCGATTATCCAATGCTAAAGAGGAAATTGCCAGACTGAGGCCATGACAGCCATATCTCAAAAGGCGGATTACATTCTTTGCCCATTTGAGATATGGCTGTCATGGCTTTGGTCCAGCAGTGGGTGTAATTTCACATGGTCTTAAGGGTGGACTTAGCCTTTAATGTACTGTAGGTAGGGGTATTTGACATTTTAACTACTTAAGACCCGAACCATTATGCAGGTAAAGAACCTGGCCCCTTTTTGCGATTCGGCACTGCGTCGCTTTAACTGACAATTGTGCGGTCGTGCGACGTGGCTCCCAAACAAAATTGGCGTCTTTTTTTTCTCACAAATAGAGCTTTCTTTTGGGGGTATTTGATCACCTCTGCGGTTTTTATTTTTTGCACTATAAACAAAAATAGAGCGACAATTTTGAAAAAAAAACTATATTTTTTACTTTTTGCTATAATAAATATCCCCAAAAAATATATAAAAAAACTGATCATCAGTGACAAGCCACAGAGAAGAACAGGGAAGCTGTGTTTACACTCACCTCTCCCTGTTCTTCAGCTCCTGTGACCCGATCGCAGGACACCGGTGGCAATCGGGTCCGTGAGTTCCGCAGTCACAGAGCTTCGGACCGGGTCGCGAGTGCGCCGCCGGCGGGGGCGCATGCGACTAACGGCTGGGCACTTAAAGGGCAACGTACCTGTACGTGCCTGTTGTCAGCCGTGCCATTCTGCCGACGTATATAGGCGTTGGGTGGTCCACAAGTGGTTAATCTGTATTCCAGGAGATTTCTTTCTTTAATAAAAATCTTATGCACTTGATTTGGCTTTATTCAAACATGGTATGTACTTTTAAAATGCTAACAGCATTTAGACCAGGTGTCTCCAGACTTTATAGACAAAGCACCAGTTTATTGCCCTTCAGAATTTAGGGAGGCCAGCGAGAGTGGAAAATTTCCTGGCATCAGTGGGAGTAAACATCACCACATTTGGTATATGGGGGAGGAATTGTGCCCCATCGTTGGTATCATAGGGAGCAGTAATGCCTTGTATTGGTGTCAGTGGGGGAAATAGTGCCCCATTGTTGGTGTCAGTTGGCAGACTAGTGTCTCATATCAGTGGGAGGAAAAGTAGTGCCCCAAAGGGCTGCATCTGGCCCCAGGGCCGCAGTTTAGATACCATTAATTTTGACCAAAAAACAAAAGAGAAAAATCACATTTTTATTTTTGCCATATCACAGCTTAGCTGGCATTTATTTTAACCTCTGGAGTTTACATTCCATAACTTACCACCATTGTTAAACAATTCTGTGTGCACGTTTTCCTGTACATCATGGATTTGCTTGTTTGCGCATCTGAAAACATTTGTGCTAGTACAATTGGCCATTGGGTGCAATTGCTATTTATTTTTTATTTATTTTTTTAAGTGGGATTCTGTTTGAACCAGGTGTCACTTCCTGCTACAGGCCCCAATTGAACCACTTCCCTACCTCGGTTTAGTCATATGACGGCGGCAAGAACACTGTCCCTCCGGGCTGCCGTCATATGATGTCTTTGGCTTCCCGAACCTCTAGGGGGCGCGACACTCAGGAGCCAATGCGCGTGCCCGGCGACCATTGTAATTGCCTGTTACACAGCAGGACCGTGGATCTGTGTGTGTGTGTAAACACACAGATCCACGTCCTCTCAGGTGAGAGGAGACCGATCCATGTGCTCCCAGTACAGAGGAACACCGATCGGTCTCCTCCCCTTGTGAGTCCCCTCCCCCTACAGTTAGAATCACTCCCTAGGACACACTTAACCCCTGGATCGCCCCCTAGTGTTAACCCCTTCCCTGCCAGTCACATTTACACAGTAATCAGTGCATTTTTATAGCACTGATCACTGTATAAATGTGAATGGTCCCAAAATAGTGTCAAAAGTGTCTGATGTGTCCGCCGCAATGTCACAGTCATGATAAAAAAATCGCTGCCATAACTAGTAACAAAAAAATAACAATAAAAATTCCAGAAATGTATCCCCCATTTTGTAGGCACAATAACTTTTGCGCAAAGCAATCAATAAATGCTTATTGCGTTTTTATTTACCAAAAATATGTACAAGAATACGTATAGGCCTAAACTGAGGACATTTTTTATATATATATATATATATATATATATATATATATATATATATATATATATATATTTTGGGGATATTTATTATAGCAAAAAGTAAAAATATTCCTTTTTCTTTCAAAATTGTCGCTCTTTTTTTGTTTATAGCGCAAAAAAATAAAACTGCAGAGGTGATCAAATACCACCAAATGAAAGCTCTATTTGTGGGGAAAAAATATCAAAATTTCATATGGGTACAGTGTTGCATGACCGCACAATTGTCATTCAGTACTGAAAGCTGAAAAATGGCCTGGGTAGGAAGGGGGTGAAAATGCCCAGTATTGAAGTGGTTAAATAAAAAAAATAAAAATGTTTTATCTCTAATACAGAAATTGTCCTTTAACTGCTAGGGATCCATGTGACAGACAGCGGTAATGATGAGGAGCTACAGACTGTTGTAAAATCACAGGCCCAGCGTGAGTGCTTAGAAATCAGCGTCTGCTTCACAATGTGCACAAATGTGAAAAGGTTAGCAGATACCTCCCATTGTCTCCTATTGTACGGTACATACATGAGCCGTGCTGCCTGATCTCGCTCTGTGTTAACTATGTATTGAATTCCTAAACCCGCTTCCATACATAATACACTCTGTTCAAGAACAAAGCTTGCTGTGGTTGATGAAGTCAATTGGCAATAGATGGGAAATGTTCAGAATGTAGCCTTGTTCATAGAGATACCTGCCTATGGTTGACCAATATGCTGGACTTTAGAGACAATATATATTGAAAAGGTTTATATCCATGTTTTTGATAATATATAATAATTTTGATAATTTATCAATGAATGGAACCAAGGAACGGTGCTCAGAGGTGGGTAGGGGGTGGAACCAAGGAATGGTGCTCGGAGGTGGGTAGGGGGTGGAACCAAAGAATGGTGCTCGGAGGTGGGTAGGGGGTGGAACCAAGGAATGGTGCTCGGAGGTGGGTAGTGGGTGGACACAACAGGTGACTCGAAAGTATTAAGTTCCTGCACCTATTCTCTGAGAAAAAAAGCCCTGAGTTTATCTAATGGATAGGCTTACTGCAGTAGCAGCCCAACAGCTAGTGGTTCTCACCAAAATATTGCTACTAAACAGTAGCATAGCTTCCTACTATGGAAGGGACTGCTATGACCATCTGTACTGGCATGCACAAATCAATCCAAGTGTTTTCTCTCAGACTGGGTAAAGATGATTTCTGTTTGGTTGTAATTGCATATCAGCATAATTCTAAGCTAAGCGTTCCTTAACCTTTTTTGGCCCTTAACCACTTGACATTTGATGGCGGGCGGAATGCTCTATTGTTCTGACAGGACGTCATATGACGTTCTGTCTTTTAAAGCCTCTAGGGCGCGCGCACACCCGTCGCGTCACTGGGAACACAGTGCGCGTGCCCGGCGGCCGCGATGGCCGCCTGGCACCCGCGATTGCCCAGTAACTGTGCAGGGACGTGGAGCTCAGTGTGTAAACACAGAGCTCCACGTCCTGTCAGGGAGAGAGGAGACCGATCTGTGTCTCTTGTACATAGGGACACAGATCGGTCACCTCCCCCAGTCACCCCCCTCCCCCCACAGTTAGAACACACCCAGGATACACATTTACCCCTTCCCCTCCCGCTAGTGGTTAACCCCTTCCCTGCCACTCACATTTATACAGTAATCAATGCATATTTATAGCACTGTTCACTGTATAAATGTGAATGGTCCCAAGAATGTGTCAAAAGTGTCCGATGTGTCCGCTATAATGTCGCAGTCCCGGAAAAAAACGCAGATCGCCGCCATTACTAGTAAAAAAAAAATTAAAAAAAATCATTATGTCCCCTATTTTGTAGGCAATATAACTTTTGCGCAAACCAGGTTATTGCGATTTTTTTTTTAACCAATAATATGTAGAAGAATACGTATCGGCCTAAACTGAGAAAAAATCATTTTTTTAAAAAAATGGGATATTTATTATAGCAAAAAGTAAAAAAATATTGTGTTTTTTTTTTTCAAAATGTACGCTCTTTTTTTGTTTATAGCCCAAAAAAAAACGCACAGGCGACCAAATACCACTAAAAGAAAGTTCCATTTGTGGGGAAAAAAATGACGTCAATTTTGTTTGGGAGCCACGTCGCATGACTGCGCAATTGTCAGTTAAAGGGACACAGTGCCGGAAGCTAAAATCTTGTCTGGGCAGGAAGGGGGTGTATGTGCACAGTAGGCAAGTGGTTAAAGAAGGGTGGTGTACTTTTTTAAGAGCAAAAAAGATCATTGAGTCGTGCCATTGCCTATACTATTTGGCATTAACCATTAAAAATCCAGGCACTATTAGATAGAAGACTAGTTAGCACAGGATTGCTGGCCTAACTAACCCAGTTCATGTTGTCCCCTACAGAAGCACATTTCACCAAATGCTCTTCCTAACTCAGCCTTTCTCAACTATTTTACCCCAGAGGATTCCTTCAAAAAAATGTAGGTCCCAGGGAACTTCAGCTAAAATTAAGTCATCGGATCTCCATGGAAACAATGCCCCTAAATTGGTGTTCAGGGAAGACTGTCAGGCCTTGTACACACGATCAGTCTAAACCGATGAAAACGGACTGAAGGACCGTTTCATTGGTCCGAACCGACCGTGTGTGGGCCCCATCGGTCAGTTATCCTTCGGTCCAAAAAAATAGAACTTGCTTTAAAATTGAACCGATGGATGCCTGACCGATAGGTCAAAACCGACGGTTCGTATGCAAAAGCATCGGTTAAAAACCCGCGCATGCTCAGAATCAAGTCGACGCATGCTTGGAAGCATTGAACTTAATTTTTCTCAGCATGTCGTTGTGTTTTACGTCACCGCGTTGGACTCGATCGTTTTTTTAACTGATGGTGTGTAGGCACATCAGACCATCAGTCAGCTTCATCGGTTAACCAATGAAACGATCCTTCAGTCCGTTGTCATCGGATGGACTGATCGTGTGTACAGGGCTTTACACTTATAGTGATTGTCAGAATGCCACCATTTTTAACAGTAAAAAAAAGATCTTCGTTGTCATGCCACTGGCTCTGTCAAGTGATATTAAACCCAGAACAATTCAGAGACCATTAGATGACAGGTCAATTGGCCATAGCTAAAGGAACCCCAGTTTAGAATTGCTGGTCTAAATAGACCAGTTAATTTTGTCCATTAAAAAAAGGACATTTCACTCGCTGGACTGCCTTTCTCAACTTTATCTCAGAGCAGAGAAACCTTTAACTACTTGCCGACCAACCGCCGTCATTCTACGGCGGCAGGCCGGCTCTCCTGGGCGAGAGCCCGTAGCTATACGGCGGCTCTTTGAGCGGCCACTAGGGGCGCGTGCCTCCCGCTCGCCCCCGACTTCCGTGCGTGTGCCCGGCGGGCTCGATCGCCGCCGGGCACCCGCGATTGCTCGTTACAGAGCGGGGACCGGGAGCTGTGTGTGTAAACACACAGCTCCCGGTCCTGTCAGGGGGGGAAATGCTGATCTTCTGTTCATACAATGTATGAACAGAAGATCAGTGTTTCCCCTAGTGAGGCCCCCCCCCCCCCCCACAGTATGAACACACCCAGGGACATACTTAACCCCTTCCCCGCCCCCTAGTGTTAACCCCTTCACTGCCAGTGGCATTTTTATAGTAATCCAATGCATTTTTATAGCACTGATCGCTATAAAAATGCCAATGGTCCCAAAAATGTGTCAAAAGTGTCCGAAGTGTCCGCCATAATGTCGCAGTACCGAAAAAAAAATCACTGATCACCGCCATTACTAGTAAAAAAATATAATAATAAAAATGCCATAAAAATACCCCCTATTTTGTAAACGCTATAACTTTTGCGCAAACCAATCAATAAACGCTTATTGCAATTTTTTTTTACGAAAAATATGTAGAAGAATACGTATCGTCCTAAACTGAGGGAATTTTTTTTTTTTTTAGATATTTTTGGGGGATATTTATTACAGCAAAAAGTAAAAAATATTCATTTTTTTCAAAATTGTCGCTCTATTTTTGTGTATAGCGCAAAAAATAAAAACCGCAGAGGTGATCAAATACCACCAAAAAAAATCTCTATTTGTGGGAAAAAAAGGACGCCAATTTTGTTTGGGAGCCACGTCGCACGACCGCGCAATTGTCAGTTAAAGCGGCGCAGTCCCGAATCGCAAAAAGTGCTCTGGTCTTTGGGCAGCAATATGGTCCGGGGGTTAAGTGGTTAAAAAAAGTCAGGTCACAGGGAACTCAAGCTAAAAGTAAGTCATCGTGGAGAAGAGATGCTTGAGAGGAGAAAGGATAGTAATATACAAATGCCTCAATCAGGGGAGGGCTGGCAGGGGGGGGGGGGCAGGGTGGAAATCTCCCCCCGGGCTGGTGACACTATGCACAGCCACCGGCCGCCACTACCAAATTCTGTTTTTGCAAAGCAGGAATATGCCTGCTGGAGCTCTGTTAACACAGGTCACGGCCGCTGCTCACCTCCCACTGTGCAGCCGTGCCTGTGTCAGCTCCGAGGAAGATGGCTGCAGAGCTGAGCTATGTCTCGTCTCACACATAGCTCAGCCTTAGCGCACACCAGTGCTGACATCTCCTTCTCTCTCTGCACAGACACAAGGAGAGATAGAGCTCATCTTCTCCTCCTCCCTCTGAGTCTGCCCTGCCCACACTCCCCGGGCATGTGTGGGCACTGGACAGGAAGTTTGAACGCAAAAAAGCATCAGACAGCCTGCCTGTGCCTCAGCCTCCATCCTGGTAAGCTCACCCTCTCTAGTCTCTCCTGCCTCCCAGTGTATAAAAAGGGGGTCTCTGAGGACTTTGTTAAAGGGGAGGAGGCAGGCTTTGGTGAGCAGAGACCCTCTTTACACAATAGTCCACAGCATGCACCCTTAAATCAAGTTTCCCAGAACACCCCTTACATCAGATCTGATGTATATGGGGTCTGTGTGGACTCTGATATAAGGGGAGGCTCTGTGCGGACTCTGATGTAAGGGGGGCCTCTGTGTGGACTCTGATGTAAGGGGGGCCTCTGTGCGGACTCTTGTGATCCTCGATCCATCACTTTTCCACGCTCTGTGGGCCACTTGACTGGACTTGCCCCCCAGGCCTAAGGCTGCCAGCCCTCCCCTGGCCTCAATGGTGTGTCAGCGAGAAGAATGCCACACTGGTGGTCAGTGAAGGATACCTCCCCCAAAATGCCACCATTTTTAACAGTTAAAAAGATCACTGTTGTCCAGCTGATGGCTTTATCAGGTAGCAATCAACCCAGAACAACCCAGGCACCATGGAGGTTTAATTTTTATAAATGTAAAGTTATGCACCTGGGGGCTAGGAATATACATGCAGCATACAAACTAGGGGGGGAGTACAACTGGGAGAATCAATGAGGAAATGCGTTTATTCTCTCTTGAGAAGAGGAGATAGGGGGGGGATATGATCAACATGTATAAATACATAAGTGTTCCATATAGTGAACTCAGTGTAGTTATTCACTCGAAGGTCATTACAGAGGACACGAGATTAAATCTCCAAATACAGAAATGCTTCTTCACAGTACACATGATCGGAAATTCCGACAAGAAAAATGTGTTTTTTTTTCAGACGGAATGTTGGATCAAACTTGTGTTACATACACGCGGTCACACAAAATTCAGACCGCCAAGAACGTGGTGACGTACAACAAGCCGAGAAAAATTAAGTTCAATGATTCAGAGCATGCGTCAAATTGATTCCAAGCATGCATGTTTTTTTGCGCGTAAACATTACATACAGACGATCAGAATTTCCGACAAGAACTTTTCCAGTCGGAAAAATTGAGAACCAGCTCTTAAATTTTTGCTGGCGGAAATTCCGACAGAAAAAGTCAGATGGAGCATACATACGGTCGGAATTTACGACCAAAAGCCCACATCGGACTTTTCTTGTTGGAATTTACGATCGTGTGTACGTGGCATTAAAGCCAAGTAAATTGCTTTAAAAAAAGACCTGGATTATTTTCTAAATGTACATAATATAACTGGATACTGTCATTAATAGGTGGGACTAAATGGACGTGTCTCTTTTTTAACCAGACTAACAATGTAACTACACAGTATGTAACCATGAGATGAAAGTTAATCATCCACAGCTCAAGAACTCCTAGCTACCTTTTGAGGAACCCTAGGCTTTCATAGAACCCTGGTTGAGGATGGCTGGTCTAACTAAACCTCATTTTATCCCCTTATTAGGACATTACTGTTAATGCCAAGGAGGCGTTACAATGATTCAACCTTGCAGTTTGACAACACTGTACAGTAGATGCATGATAACTTTGTTTGCCCATCTTAAATGTCTGAACTGCATTTTTAAGTGGTTGCACAGAATATCTTTTTATCTTTTTATTTTTTTGAAAGAGGACGAGGCAGAGTCACAGAGCACAGTGTGTCACTATGAATCATTCACTCTGCATCTCAAATGCTGTGACTGATTGCAAATTGAATGCAGATATAACTATAGGGGATTGTAATAAGTACAGCACTCAGAAGAAGATAAGCATATGCAGCATAGAAAGAGACAGTCCAATGTGTCTGTATGCTTGGTCTGCACTGAAATAAAGACCTGAAAACCTTGCAATTACTCCAATCACTCTCAGTTCAAAACTCACATCTAACGATTCGGATTCTACTTCCTCTATTTCCCCCTTACCTTCCTCTTTGAAGGCTGAGTCCTTTTTTGAAAAAGGAAATTTTCTTACTCATGATACCTTTTGTCTTAGATATACCGATTTTGAGGTTACATTCCTGGATTTTGAATATATTAAACATTCTCTACTCATAGCCGAATCTCCTTCTCTGTGGTACAGGACTAAAACTCCCTGTGAAAAACTATGTGCCGACACTAGTCCCCAGAAACACTTGATCTCAAAAATATATTCCCTTTTATTTCTAGATGTTGACCCTAAAAATGATATGGCTACCAAACATTGGGAGAGAGAACTTGACTTGGACCTCTCTCCTATGGAATGGGAAAAGATTGTTACATACATACATAAGGGTTCGCTGAATGTCTTGACACAAGAAAATGTCTATAAATTATACTCTAGATCAGTGGTCCTCAACCTTTCTAGTGCCGTGACCCCTTGATAAAATTCCCCAAGTTGCGGAGACCCCCAACGGTAAAAAAAAATTTGTAGCGTGGGTTGTCAGCATCCAAGGCAAGTAATTTGTGCCCCTAAACCATGGACATTTATCGCTCCCTTCCACTCGTATAGTATTAAAACCCCTTATGATACATTTGAGGATGTACCTCTCTTTCTTTGTTCTCCTTTTTTTCCCCCCATCCCTCTCTCTAGCCTTCTGTCTTTCGCTCCCTTTTTCTTTTTTCCTTCCCCTCTTTTCTCTCCCTTCCATGTAAGTCTCTATTTCTATTCCTTCTATTATTTCATGGTGGGGTTAATAGGATTAGTGGCAGTGCTGGTGGGAGTTCTGATCAGTCAACTTAGGTGCTCTTAATCAAGGTCATCTGCTGATCTGAGAACTATAGTGGGGACTTTTAATGGCAAATATAATCACAGGTAGTGTTACTCTGCATTCACGGTGTCTCATACATTGTGGTGTCTCGAAGCAGTGACACCTATGCTGAAATCAGGAGATAGGGTCTCCTCCAGCCTCTCCCACATCAGCTGACTTCTAGTCTCTGCCCCCAGCCATGCCGTGAACTGAATGGGCGGCTGCAGGCTCCAGGAACAGCCCGGGAGTTGGTGACCCCCTGGCAAATCATCATTTGACCCCCAAGGGGGTCCCAACCCCCAGGTTGAGAACCACTGCTCTAGATGGTATAGAACACCCCACATAATTAATACATTTGACCCTTCATCCCCACCGATGCAAAACCTCTATTGGGACTTTTTTACACATTTGGTGGGAATGCCCACACATACATTTTGGAGAGAAGTTCATCGTATCATTCCAATCACCACTACTTTTGTCCCAGACTTTACCGCTGCTCAATACCTATTGCACCACACATCATTGTCCCATTCTGTTTATAAAAATGGGATTGTTATGCACCTAATTAATGCAGCTAAATTATGCATCCTGACACACTGGAAAGATGCCTCCCCCTTCCATTTCAGAATGGATTCATAGGATTAATAGAATTGCTGAAATGGAAGACTTGATCCAACAACCAAGAGACACTCCAAAAAAAATCCATGAAAAATGGGCTTGCTGGCTCCATTTTACCAATTCTACAGAATTATCTCAACTTGATATTAATACCTTCCTAAAAATGTTGTTACTGTCAATTAAACAGGTATATTTATATGATAACTATCGTATAAATCTTCTCTCTTAATCCTCTTCCCCCCTCTTCCCTTGGTTTGTGATTTTTACTTTCTGTTGGAGATTCCTGGATTATATTTCACTCTTTGATGTATATTGTTTGATATTTGATAGCGTATTCTGACACTGATCTGTTGATCTTTACTCTTATGTCTCAATTGTATTCTATATTCTTTACACAATGTTGTCATTTATTTGTCAAATTGTTATCTGGATGTTACGATACTTAATTGCTTACTTGTTTTGTTACTTATTTTGAAATACCAATAAATATTTTGAACAGAAAACCTTGCAATTTATTAAACTTGGGTAGAATGGCAAAAAATGGATTAGAATGGAAAATAGTATAAGTAAAACAGCACTACACAAAAACGTATGGATACCACGAAAGTATAGAGTGTTGGATGTAGACATGCACAAACTAACAAAGAATGTTTTCAAAGTCTGGGATCTAATACACAAACAGAATAAATGGATTTATAATTCACCTTTAATTTCACTTACGGAAACTAATTTTTTTATACCAGGGAAAGGGACACGGTTTGGAAATAAGATGGGGGCTGCACAAATAAAGGACATTATAGAACAGTGAAAGAAAAAAACATTTTTGGAGATAAAAAAAAAAAAATAGGTGGGATACAATAATTTTCTCTGCACTGTTCGCTTCAATATATTAATTAAATGGCCCGATTCATTTTTTTTTTTTTAAACCACGTCAGACTCAACCACAGCAAGAGACTTGCTCATGATTTTATTTATTCATAAATATTGTCTCTACTTCAGTTTCGCATCATTTGTGGTCATCTATACTGTTTTTTATATTTATCTTTTTACTTCATTTTATTTATTTAAAATAATGGTTTGTTCCTTCCTTTCTATTTCTCCATTATTTTCCCAAAATATTCCTCCGATGTTTTAAAGTCTTTCCACTGTCTCCATTTTTTATTATGTTTATTGAGTTGGCTCACATCGCAGCTACATAGATATTCCATCCTGTTGTAGTTTCCAACTCTTTCAAACCATTCTTTTATGTCAGGTTTTTTTTTTATTTAGCCAATTTTTTGGTATTAGTCCTTTTGCAGCATTTATTAATGGTGGGATTAATGTTTTCCTGTATCTTGTATTTGATTCTTTTGGTTTATGGAACACACAAGCTTGTATGCTATTAAGCTATCTTTTCTCCAGTTATTACTTCCACAAGTTCCCGAATTTCCTGCCAATATTCCTTTATCTTTGGACAGTCCCACCATATATGTGTAGTTGTTCCAATCTGTCCACATTCTCTCCAACACAGTGGGGTTTTATCTTTATTAAATTTATGGATCACTTCGGGTGTCCTATGCCATCTTGAAATACATTTATAGTTCATTTCAATTGTATTCATCTCAGTTGCGGTGTTATGTACGGATGATATTATTCTTTCAACTTGTTGGTCCTCGAATTCCTTGCCTATTTCTTTTTCCCATTTCACTATGAAATAAGGTTTTCCTTATTCTGATTCTGTCAGAATTTGATATACTCTTGATATCACGTGTTTTACTGGGGTTTGCGTAGAGCACAACCTCTCTAAGGGGGTTAATTTATTTTCATCTCTTAAAGGTATAGGTATTGAATTTATAAGGAAGATGTTTTAGTTGTATATATTCCCAGTGGTTGATATCCCACCTATTTTTTTATTTTATCTCCAAGAATGTTTTTTTCTTTCACTGTTCTATAAGGTCCTTTATTTGTGCAGCCCCCATCTTATTTCCAAATCGTGTCCTTTTCCCCGGTATAAAAAAAATTGTTCCCGTAAGTGAAATTAAAGGTGAATTATAAATCCATTTATTCTGTTTGAGTATTAGATCCCAGACTTTGAAAACATTCTTTGTTAGTTCGTGCGTGTCTACATCCAACACTCTATACTTTCGTGGTATCCATACGTTTTTGTGTAGTGCAGTTTTACTTATACTATTTTCCATTCTAATAATTTTTTTTTTCATTCTCTTTGTGCTTGTTTCGCCATTCTACCATTCGTGCAATGATCGTAGCCTTATAATATCTCTTTATATCCGGTGCTGCTAATCCTCTGTGTTTTTTTCCTCTTGTTCATGTTGCAAAGTTTACTCTTGCTTTTTTGTTTTTCCATATATATTTTATCAGCATTGTTTTAATAGTCTTAAAGAAACTCTGTGGGATATCTATGGGTAACATTTGGAATTTATAATGTTATCTTTGGGGGGGTAACCATCTTAAAAGCATTTATCCTTCCTAACCATGACAGTGCTCTTATTGCATTTTTTTTTAGATCTGTTTTTATCTCGTTTAGCAGAGGGATACAGTTGGCAAGATACAGGCCATCTACTGTAGATGTCAATTTAACCCCCAGATATGTTAGCTCTCCTCTCACCCACGTATATGAATATTGTTTTTGCAACGCAAGTTCTTCTTTTTTCTCCAGTCCTATATTTAGGATTTCTGTTTTTATGGGATTTATTCTGAAGTTCAAAAGTTCTCCGTACTTTTTTATTTCCTTAGCTTTATTTGGCAAGGTCACCCTTGGGTTAGTTATATACATTAAAATATCATCGGCGTATGCCGCTATCCTATGTTTTTCTTCGCCTACTCTCGCCCCCTCTATTTTTGGATTATTTCGAAGAGTTGCCAAAAAAGGTTCCAGCGTTAGTACATATAGAAGTGGCGAGAGCGGGCACCCTTGTCTGGTCCAATTATACATTTCAAAGGGAGATGACAGTTTACTATTAACCTTGACCATTGCCATTGGTCAACTGTACAGATTTTGTATCCAATGTCTAATTTTAGGTCCCATTCCCAGATGTTGAAGCGTATCCATCATAAATCCCCAGTCTACCCTGTCAAATGCTTTCTCAGCGTCTATTGACAGGAGTAGAACTGGGGATTTTACTCTCTTGTTTTCCTGCAGTAGTAGTATAGTTTTTAAGCTGTTATCTCTACCTTCTCTTCCGGGTATATACCTGGTCTTGTCTGGGTTAACCCAATCTGGCATTAGGTCCTTTAGTCGGGTGGCTAGAATTTTTGCAAATAGTTTTGTATCAACATTTAGTAATGCTATAGGCCTATAACTAGAACATAATGTCTTATCTTTCCCAGGTTTTGGTATTATGGTGATGTGGGCCATTAAAGATTTGTATCGCATTTCTTCTTCTTCCCCTATTTGGTTAAAGTAATCACATAGCCTCGGGGTCAATTGGCTCTGGAATTTTTTATAATATTTGATGGTGAACCCATCTGGTCCAGGGCATTTCCCAGTGGGTGTTTCTTTTAATGATTCTTTTAATTTCTTCCTGTGTAATCCCTGCTTCCAAAGCGGTCAGGCGTTTTGTGTATTTTTGGCAGTTAAGTACTCTTGTGTTTTTTCCTTCCTCTTCTCCTTCCCCTTATATGTATCTTCCTTTCTAATTGCATATAATGCACTATAATATGTTTGGAATTCTGTTGCAATATCAACTGTTTTATTCACCATTTCTCCTCTTCCATTCTGTATCTTCTCTATATAATTTAGTGACTTATTACGCCTTAACATTTTTGCGAGATGTTTTCCAGGCTTGTTTCCTCCTGTATTATCTTGGCTACAATAATTTTCTCTTGGCTTCAATATATTAATTAAATGGCCCGATTCATTAACTGCAATAGCACATAAACAATGCAAAAGTTGACTCATCTGAAATATTTTCACTTAAAGTGCAACTAAACCCAAGATCTAAATTTTTATATATGGCAGCTCTCCAATTCTTAGATGTGGTGGCTCCAATCCTTTTTCTCCTTTGATTTTAATCTGGTGATTCTGTCAGGAACACATTTTCTATCTTAGGATAGCAATGCTCACTCACTGGACTGTATCTTATGCAGCCCAAGGATGACACAATCTTATTTTCTTCCACCACTGACTGATGTTGATGGGGGCAGGGGTGGACTGACAACTCATGGGGCCCCCGGGCAATAGGAGATTATGGGGCCCCTGGGCAATAGGAGATTATGGGGCCCCCAGGCAATAGATTATGGGGCCACACAGTATACACACACACATACAGTATGCATACACAGTATACACACATACAGTATGCATACACAGTATACACACATACAGTATGCATACACAGTATACACACACACACACATACAGTATGCATACACAGTATACACACACAGAATACACATACACACAATGAAAAGGTACTGGAGAGGCCAGGCAGCTATTATCTTGGGATTTTTAGACCAAAAGGATGTCGGTAAGGGACATTTCAGGAAAAGAAGTAAAAAAAACACAGATTTTTACATACTGTCCCTGCTTTTACTGAGGCTGGCAACCCTGATGGGGCCACCTAGTGGCACGGGGCCCTCGGGCAGTGCCCAAATGGTCAGTCCGCCCCTAGATGGGGGAAAGCCTTCCGGTAGGCGCAACACACCTAATTCTGCTAACAGCTATGGCTGATGGCAGTAATGGAATGTAAAAAATAAGCCTGTCCATACATGGATAAAATCTCTGCCAGTCCCTGCTGACCTGGCCGAATTTCAAACCATGTATAGCCGGGTTAAGAGGTGCAGTCTAGGTTAGGAAGTGTGTTAGGACTACTAAATACCCTCCCCACTCCTCATGTCTCTAAAGCCTCGTACACACGATCCAATTTTATGGCCATAATTGTCTGAGCCTAGATATTCCATGTTTTTGTATGTCTGATGGATGTGTTGTGTCGGATAATCCGACCGTGTGTATGATCCATCAGACAATTGCTTCATGCTCACCAACTGGCAATAAATCTGTTATGTCGGTTTATACAATCGTGTGTACACAAATCCGTCCAACTAAAAACCAAAGTACAAACAGATAAGGATATGAGGTATTAGGATTATAAATAATAAGACCGCTCCTCTAAGGCCTTGTACACACGGCCAGACATGTCCGATGAAAATGTTCCGCGGACCGTTTTCATCGGACATGTCTGCTGGGAGGTTTAGGTCTGATGTGTGTACACACCATCAGACCAAAATCCCCGTGGACAGAGAACGCGGTGACGTATACAACACCGACGTTCTCTGACGCAGAAGTTCAGTGCTTCCACGCATGCGTCAAATCAATTTGACGCATGCGCGGGATTTCGGGCCGCTGGTTATACGTCATAACCAGCGGACATGTCCGATGAGTCATACTAACCATCGGACATGTCCAGCGGACAAGTTTCTTAGCATGCTAAGAAACTTTTGTCCGCTGGAAACCTGTCCGCAATGAGGAGTTTTTCAGGAGGTATAGCGCTAAAAATATCGCCCGGGCCTTTCACACTGAGGCGATGCGCTGGCAGGAGAGAAAAAAATCTCCTCTTTGGAGCGGTGAGGCCTTGTACACACGGTCGGACATGTCCGCGGAAACTGGTCCGCGGACCAGTTTCAGCGGACAAGTTCGGTCGTGTGTACAAGGCCTCACCGCTCCAAAGAGGAGATTTTTTTCTCTCCTGCCAGCGCATCGCCTCAGTGTGAAAGGCCCGGGCGATATTTTTAACGCTATACCTCCTGAAAAACTCCTCATTGTGAAAATGGCCTTAATGTGCAATCATTAAGTTGCTTTTAGTAACATGCCTGAGGGATGCCCCTAACCTGCATGTGAAGTGATGCATCTTTTTAATGTATACAATCTACTACAGCAAAACTCGATTTATAAAATATATATATATATATATATTTTGCCAGTAAAGGAGAGTAGATGGCTGCTTCCTCTATCAATACCATACCCTTATCCTAGATATAGATGGTAAAGATGGTAAAGAAAGGGCCTACAAAAAAAAAGCATGAGGTTTCACCTAAAATACATACTAGACCAGTGTTTCTCAACCAGGGTTGCTAGGGGTTCCTTGAGCAATTTCGGCCTCTCAGATAAGTTCCCACTGACAACACTGATCCTTTTAGCTACCCATAGGGGGGTAATTATTCCCAATGACCACAAGTGTAAGGAGCATTCTTCCCACTGACCATCACATTAATGTATCAGGGGTTGTAGATTTAGTCATTTTTAGCAGGGGTTCCCTGAGACCAGAAAGTTATTTCAAGGGTTCCTCCATGTTGAAAAGGTTGAGAAAAACTGTACTAGACCCCTATCCTTGATGAGGATCTGGTACGGATGTCAAGGGGGACCCCCCACAAGTCTACGTATATTATACCCTTCAAATGGCAAAACATCTTGCAGTTATGTATTCACAAAAAAAAAAAACATTTTAGTGACTTTGGCTTCTGTAATCTTCTGCACCACAATACTCAGATTAGAAAAGCTAAGGGCAGCAGGGCCATCTTTAGCTCAGGGCAAATGGGGGATCTGCCCTGGCCCCAATCTTTGTTGGGGGGCCTGTGCTATCCATGAATTGGGGCCTTTGATGACGGCTTTGCAGAGTGCACAGAGGACACGGGAGGCTGTATTCCCACGCTAGCCAGCAGAGAGGGGGCTGGGCCAGGAGCTCCACTGATGCTCTTACCCCGCCCCATGTAGCCTGTATGCTCAGAACAGAGCGGCTGTAGTGAGAGCAGTGATCGGAGTGGGAGCGTCAGTGGAGCTCCTGGCCCCGCCCCCTCTATACTGGCTGGGGAATACAGAGGTCTAGGGGCAGGACAGGAGCTCTACTGATGCTCTTACCCCGCCCCATGTAGCCTGTATGCTCAGGGTGGAGCAGTTGTAGTGAGCACAGAGAGTGGAAGCACCGCCCACAGACCTCTGAATTTATGCAATGAGCTTGGCTGGCCAGGTATGTCCTTACACCCATAAAATGCCTGACTGCAGAAACCCTGAGCTGTGTTATTCAACTGTAAAGCTGTGCAATGCTGAAAGTTCTCTGACCATCACCTGTAGTATGTCTGCAGTCTCTGATGGTCTCCTGTAGTATGTCTGCTGTCTCCGATTGTCTCCTGTATCATGTCTGCAGTCTTTAATTGTCTCCTGTAGCATGTACAAATCTCTGATTGTCTCCTGTAGCATGTCCGTAGTCTCTTATTGTCTCCTGTAGCATGTTCGTAGTCTCTTATTGTCTCCTGTAGCATGTTCGTAGTCTCTTATTGTCTCCTGTAGCATGTTCGTAGTCTCCGATTGTCTCCTGTAGCATGTGCGTAGTCTCTGAACCTCTCAAGCAGTATGTCTGCACTCTCTGACCCTCTCCTGTAGTATGTGTTTTAATGTGCCGCTTTACTTGCTCAATTATTTGTGATTGCTTCACTGCTCAGTGAGTGGTAATGATGTGCATTAACCTGTAGCAGCCAATCAGCAACCAGTAGTGATCTGATTTAATCTCTAGCAACCAATCAGCAAGTGGTAATGATGTGCTGTAACCCCCTAGCAACCAATCAGCAAGTGGTAATGATGTGCTGTAACCCCCTAGCAACCAATCAGTGAGCGCTAATAATGTGCAGTAACCTCTAGCAACCAATTGGCAAGCATAAATGATATGTTGTAACCTCTAGCAACCAGCCAGTAACCTCTGGCAAACAATTGCAATCGTTGCATGATCTGTAAACTGATTTTGAGTCTACCTGCTATTTTTTCTATGTCTCAGAATGAAGGAGGGGGGGGGGAAGGCAAGAAAATTAGAAAATGTTTGCCCAGAGCCCAATCAAAATTATAGACGGCCCTGAAGGGCAGCATTAGGAGTTAGGTGAGAAGTAAACCAATGCTGCTCCTTCACTATTTCGGCAAGTGGGGGGGGGGGGGGACAAAACTTTTGCATAGCTGCAGCAGAGAAATACCATGTCACCATCCTAGCTGTACAGATCTGTGTAAATCTCAGGACTGGATGGACGGAAATTCAAATCCTTTGGCAGATAAAACAGCTCTTATACAGAATTTGCACATCAACTGTGTTCTTCTATTTGCCTGGAGTCTTTATCTCTAATAATAATACTTTATAGACGATTTAGATGGGAAAGGGGGAATCTGAGTTGATTTACACCTGCACAAAATTGCATGTCACTTTAAAATTCTATGTCTATATAAAATATGGTTATATGTGGTTTAAAAAACTGAGCAAAAATGTATATAAAAAAAAAAACCTTCACCAATCTTAAACTTTTTTTCCCCACAAATAGAGCTTTCTTTTGGTGGTATTTGATCACCTCTGTGGTTTTTATTTTTTGCGCTATAAACAAAAATAGAGCGACGATTTTAAAAAAAATGCAATATTTTTTACTTTTTGCTATAATAAATATCCCCCAAATATATATATAAAAAAAAAATTCTCCTCAGTTTAGGGCGATACGTATTCCTCTACCTATTTTTGGTAAAAAAAATCGCAATAAGCGTTTATCGGTTGTATTGCGCAAAATTTATAGCGTTTACAAATAGGGGATAGTTTTATTGCATTTTTATAAAAAAAATATGTTTTACTACTAATGGCGGCGATCATCGATTTTTTTCGTGACTGCGACATTATGGCGGACACTTCGGACAATTTGGACACATTTTTGGGACCATTGTCATTTTCACAGCAAAAAATGCATTTAAAATGCATTGTTTATTGTGAAAATGACAGTTGCAGTTTGGGAGTTAATCACAGGGGGCGCTGTTGGGGTTATGTGTTCCCTGAAGTGTGTTTACAACTGTATGGGGGTGTGGCTGTAGGTGTGACGTCACAGATTGTGTATCCCTATAAAAGGGATGACACGATCGATGACGGAGCCACAGTGAAGAACGGGGAAGCCGTTGTTTACACACGGCTCTCCCCGTTCTACAGCTCCGGGGACTGATCGCGGGACTCCAGCGGCGATCGGGTCCGCGAGTCCCGCAGTCACGGTCACACCCGCGACCCCACGGCTGGGCTTTAAGGACAACGTACCTATACATTGATGTGCCCAGCCGTGCCATTCTGCTGACGTATATTAGCGTGAAGGGGTCCTTAAGTGGTTAGAATGATCGTGTGTGGGCTTCACATCGTTTGTCGGCTTTTGAAAAACATCAAAAAAAAATTCGAACATGCTGCATTTTTTCATGTTGTTTTTTAAAATGTCGTTTTTCGTGTTGTAAAAAAAAAATGATCGTGTGTGGGCAAAAACGACGTTTTAAACCCGCGCATGCCCAGAAGCGAGTTATGAGACGGGAGCGCTCGTTCTGGTAAAACTACCGCTCTTAATGGAGTAAGCACATTCATCACGCTGTAACAGACAAAAAAGAACGAATCGTCTTTTACTAACAAGGAATCAGCTAAAAGCATCCCAACAGCGAATAGAACTTCCCCTTTAGAGTGCCGTCGTACGTGGTGTACGTCACCGAGCTTTGTTCATCATTTTTCAAAAACGATGGTGTGTGGGCAACATCGTTTTTAATGATGAAGTTGGAAAAACGTCATTTTTTGGACATGCTGAAAAATGTCTTTTTTTTTCATGCCGAAAAACGATCGTGTGTACGCGGCATTACACTACATTTTGGTCACATAGAATGAATATGGACTATGAATACCAATGTGTGCATTTCCATTATGTAGATAGTATATGTTCTCCTTTGATGCTTGTTAAATATCGAAACATAAATGTGCCTGAGAGCCGGCAAGTCACAAGGCTCCGTCTGTTTCCCCATTTAATAAGCACCGCAGGAATATTACACAGACCACAATGGTAACAATTTTCAGCTGAACTGTATATTACAGTAGAGTATTCCACTACAGGCACATACAGTGCCTTGAAAAAGTATTCATACCCCTTGGAATTTTCCACATTTTGTCATGTTACAACCAAAAACATAAATGTATTTTATTGGGGTTTTATGTGACAGATCAACACAAAGTGACACATAATTGTGAAGTGGAAGGAAAATGATAAATGGTTTTCAATTTTTTTTTAAATATGTGAAAAGTGTGGCGCACATTTGTATTCAGCCCCCCTGAGTTAATACTTTGTAGAACCGCCTTTCACTGCAATTACAGCTGCAGGTCTTTTTGGGTATGTCTCTACCAGCTTTGCACATCTAGATCAGAGATACTCAAACTACGGCCCTCCAGCTGTTGCGGAACTACAAATCCCATGAGGCATTGTAAAACTCTGACATTCACAGACATGACTAGGCATGATGGGAATTGTAGTTCCTGAACACCTGGAGGGCCGTAGTTTGAGGAACCCTGATCTAGAGATTGACATTTTTGCCTATTCTTCTTTGCAAAATAGCTCAAGCACTTTCAGATCGGATGGAGAGTGTCTGAACAGCAATTTTCAAGTTTTACCACAGATTCTCAACTGGATTTAGTTCTGGACTTTGAATGGGCCATTCTAACACATCAATTTGCCTTGATCTAAAACAATTGCATTGTAGCTCTGGCTGTATGTTCAGGGTCATTGTCCTGCTGGAAGGTGAACCTGCGCTCCAGTCTCAAGTCTTTTGCTGAATCTAACAGGTTTTCATCTGAGATTGTCCTGTATTTGGCTCCATCCATCGTCCCATCAACTCTGACCAACTTCCCTGTCCCTGTTGAAGAAAATCATCCTCATAACATGATGCTGCCACCACCACGTTTCACGGTGGGGATGGTGTGCTCAGGGTGATGTGCAGTGTAAGTTTTCCACCACACAGTGTTTTTCTTTTAGGCCAAAAAGTAAAATTTTTGTCTAATCTGACCAGAGTACCTTCTTCCACGTGTTTGCTGTGTCCCCCACATGGCTTCTCACAAACTGCAAACTTCTTCTTATGGCTTTCCTCCAACAATGGCTTTCTTCTTGCCACTCTTCCATAAAGGGCAGATTTGTGGAGTGAATGACTAATAGTTGTCCTGTGGACAGATTCTCCCACCTGAGCTGTGGATCTCTGCAGCTCCTCCAGAGTTACCATGGGCCTCTTGGCAGCTTCTCTGATTAATGCTCTCCTTGCCAGGCCGTTTAAGTGGATGGCCATGTCTTGGTAAGTTTGCAGTTGTGCCATACTCTTTCCATTATCAGATGATGGACTGAACAGTGCTCTGTTAGATGTTCAAAGCTTGGGATATTTTTTTCATAACCTAACCCTGCTATAAACCTCTCCACAACTTTATCCCTGACCTGTCTGGTGTGCTCCTTGGCTTTTAATGCATGCTCCTTGGCTTTCATAATGCTGTTTTTTTCACCAAGGTTCTCCGACAATCCTCTGAGGGCTTCACAGAACAGCTGTATTTATACTAAGATTAAATTACACACACAGGTGGACTCTGTTTACTAATTAGATAATATCTGAAGGTAATTGGTTCCACTAGATTTTAGTCAAATGTAATAGAGTAAAGGGAGCTGAATACAAATACACACCACACTTTTCACATATTACAAAAAAAAACTGAAAACCATTTATCATGTATCTTCCACTTTGCAATTATGTGTCACATTGTATTGGTTTATCACTTAAAATTCCAATAGGGTACATTTACGTTTTTTGTTGTAACGTAACAAAATGTGGAAAATGACTAGGGGTATGAATACTTTTTCAAGGCACTGTAAAAAAAAGACACATTAATTAATGCAGCTCTGTATTAACATATCATTTAATGCATTTGTAATGCATGCAGTGTAAGTACCTGAATTCAACTTTGTATCAACCTTTTACAGTCATTCTACAGCACAGCTCAGAATGGAAGAGGGAGAAACAGCACAAGGAGCCAATCAGTTTTGATGCACTTCAGGGAGCATGCTGATAGGAGTAAATGGACTCCACTGTCTGTTTACATCCGGCTACCTGCAATCCACTCTGAGGCCTCGTACACACGACTGTTTTCCTCGACAGAATCCATCAAGAAACTTGGTGGCAGAGCTTTTTTGCCAAAGAAAACGGTCGTGTGTATGTTTTTCTTCGAGAAAACTGTCGAGGAACTCGACGAGAAAAAAAGAGAACAAGTTCTCCTTTTCCTCGACGGGAGTCTCAACTTCCTTGTGGTGTTCCTCGTCGGGCTGGTTTACGACGAGAAACACAATGGTGTGTATGCTTAGAAACCCGCGCATGCTCAGAATAAAGTATGAGACAGGAGCGCACCTTCGGTAAAAGTAGCGTTTGTAACAGACTGAAAAGTGCAAATCGTCTCTCACCAAACTTTTACTTAACACGCAGTAACATGAGATTAGCAAAAGCAGCTTCCCCTGCCGTCATATGTGTTGTACGTCACCGCGTTTTAGAACGAGGAGATTTTGTCTTGACAGTGTGTACGCAAAGAAAGCTTGTCAAGTTTCTCGACAAGCCTGACCAGGAACTCGTCGAGGAAAACGATGTTTCATTTACGACGAGTTCCTCGGTCGTGTGTACGAGGCCTAAGAAACAGAAAAGGACAGAATCTGCTTCAATACTTTTTAGTCAGGCCTGATTGAACCCAGAGGTAGCCAGTTCTAAATGGACACAAGTTAGTTGACACCCACCTGTCCATAGGGACAAATGGACCTTCGGATACAGTTTTTCTGAAAAACTGACAGACGGACCCGATTGGAATGCCTGTCTAGAAGTGGCCTTACTTTTCAGTCATGGTGGGGGAGAGGAGAAGACCTGTAGATGATACTATACGGCAGGAAAGAAAAAGTGTGTATTTTTTCCAGTCAGACAGGGCTCTTCTGAGCGGTAAAGCTGTATAAATCTCCGAATTGGAGGGTCAAATAAAACAGCTCCCAGATTTGCATCCCATATCCATCTATCCATTTATTCATCTCCCCTTTCTCCATATATCCCTCTATCTACCTATCTAATCTATCCCCCTTTCTCTCCATATCTATCTATGTATCCATCCATTCATCTATCCCACTCACTCTATCCACCTATCATACTTCCTACAACAATATTGATCTCCCTTTACGCTCAATCTCTATCCATCTTCCCCTTTTTCCCCTTTATATCTATTATTCTATCTACCTCTCTAATCCATCCCCCTTTTCTCTCCATATGTATCTACCCCTGTCATCTATCTCCCTTTCCCTCAATATCTATTTATCTCCCTTTCTCTCTGTATCTATCTCTCGATCTCCCCCTCTGTCTTTCTCTCCATTCCCATTTCTCTCTATCCCTCCATCTGTCTACCTATGTAATCAATCCCTCTTTCTCTCCAAATATATCTTCCTATCCCCCCTTATCTATCCATGTGGTCTATCCATCCATGTGGTCTATCCATCCATGTGGTCTATCCATCCATGTGGTCTATCCATCCATGTGGTCTATCCATCCATGTGGTCTATCCATCCATGTGGTCTATCCATCCATGTGGTCTATCCATCCATGTGGTCTATCCATCCATGTGGTCTATCCATCCATGTGGTCCATCCATCCATGTGGTCTATCCATCCAAGTGGTCTATCCATCCAAGTTGTCTTTACCAATCCAAGTGGTCTATCCATCCATGCCTTCAAACTACGGCCCTCCAGTTGTTCAGGAACTACAATTCCCATCATGCCTAGTCATGTCTGTGAATGTCAGTGTGTTACAATGCCTCATGGGATGTGTAGATCTACAACAGCTGGAGGGCAGTAGTTTGAGGATCCCTGATCTATGTGGTCTATCCATCCAAGTGGTCTAACCATCCATCTGGTCTAACTATCTAGTCTATCTATTTATCTCCCTTTCTCTCTCTCCACATGACTTGTCTCTCTATATCTATCACTATCTACCTATTCCCATCTACCTTTCCCCATCAACCTTTCCCCATCAACCTTTCCCCATCAACCTTTCCCCATCAACCTTTCCCCATCAACCTTTCCCCATCAACCTTTCCCCATCAACCTTTCCCCATCAACCTTTCCCCATCAACCTATCCCCATCAACCTATCCCCATCAACCTATCCCCATCAACCTATCCCCATCAACCTATCCCCATCAACCTATCCCCATCAACCTATCCCCATCAACCTATCCCCATCAACCTATCCCCATCTATCTCTCTCTCCTGTCATTCTAGTCTGTATTCACATCAAGTACTCATACAAGTTTATCTTATCAAAGATTAACCTTCTACCTGTAATCTCCAAAAAGTAATAATGATGTCATACATGGTCATAGCAATATGTTTACACTTTTCCTGCACTGAAAAGAAGACTTGCCTACCCCTTTCTCCATCTTTTTTTGTATTTTTGGTACTCACTACTTGCTAACTCTCTCGTTATACTTTGATCACAAACCTGCGTAGCCTATTGCCTTCTATTCTGGTATTAAAAGCATAAAAACAATCATATAAAGCGGCTGCTATAAACAATCATCATGCAACATGCTCAACAAACACATTAAGACTCTCTTGATTACTTGTACTGCTGTGTCGTCTATTGCTATAATTGGTTAACGACAGCAAATGTATCAGAGAGACTTAGAACAAAAGCATAAAACAGAGCATCTCTTTTTATATATAATAAAAAAAAGTAATCTCATTTTTACAGAAAGGACATGGAAAACCGGCGAGAAATCTCTAGACAAAAGATGTATCATGTGAAATAAAAGGATCACAGTGTGACAAACAAAAGACACATCTGTCAAAATATTCCGCAAATAATTCTTTTGGTGTGATCAGTATTTCGGAAAAGCTAAAGAAAAGAAACTCATTTGAATTAACACAAGGTATTAAGAATTAAGCATCAGATACTGAGACTTAGCATTAAACAAAACAATTAAACAAAACAAAAAACTGTGCATTATATATATATATATATATATATATATATATATATATATATATATACACACACACAAATATATATATATATATACACACACACACACACACACAATATATATATATAAACACACACATACACTATATATATATATATATATATATATATATATATATATATACACACACACACATATACACACAAACTATATATATATATATATACACACACACACAAACTATGTATATATATATACACACATACACACACACACACAAACTATATATATATATATATATATATATTATATATATACATACACACACACGTTTATATATACACACACGCACACACCACACATATACATGTTAAAATATTGACATATCCTACATTCAAGTTGAAATATTGACACATCCTGTTGACAATATTAACTGTAGTCTTTTAAAGGATATACTCAAAGTAAGTAACTTCAAATTCCAGCACAATCAACATTAACTTACGGCAAGATAAGTGGTGCAGAATATATAGCTGATGCCATATATATTTGTCAATTTAGAAAATGCTGAACTAGCAAGCAAAAAAAATAAAAATGGTCCTTCCTATTGGCTTCTAGATACAAAATTGCAAGCAATCAAAAACACTGAAGGGCTAAGTCTGCATGAGAAAATCGCTACAGGTTGCTGGTCTAAGCAAGCAAACTCAATAGGCACTGAATGGCAAAATGCTACAGGTGGATATCCTCTAATCTAGATAGGCAATGTTCCAAACCCAAGCTTGAAAGCTGCTCTAGAATCCTGCAGTGTATTGGGCTATGCTGCAAGTCTAGCCTGGAGAGTGAGATGAATTTCAGCACCATGGACAGCTCACTAAAGCCATAGGCAGATCTGCATGAAAGCAACCATTACATTCCACTTATAAAGGCTACAGAAGGCATTAGCAGAAGAATTGGCATGTAACTCTTCCTGTACTTCATGGGGCAACCTTAACAGATGGCATTCAGGCTGCAATCACTGCACCAAGACAGGAAATACTTCTACTGGCATTACAGTAGAAGGAAGACCACAGACCTTAGGCTATGCATGAACAGTTGTCAATCCCAAAAGCCAATGCATATGCATGCAAAATACCACTAACCCAGTGCTCCAAAATCTGTTACATCTCATACATTGGGCATGCCATACAACTGTTGCAATAGGTATACACTTACATAACATAAATTGCATTGCCATATACAGTATGCACAATAGTATTAATAAGGGTATACAGCATATTACCACATTAGAAGATACAATAAGAATGGAATATTAAATTGGTAAAGCAACATATGATCTGTAAAGAACTGATGACCATGTTCATGTGTATTTGCTGATCTTGACCAATGTAATAAAAATATTGAAAGAGGAAACCAATAGACTTATCGCATTCCAGCATGGCAAAACATCTATTTGCTAGGGTTCCACAATGGCAACACATGGGGAAGCCAACAGTTTATTTAATACGTCCAGGCAGCAATTAGCAAGTCAATAGTGCCATAACCTTACCTGCTCTGTTGAGCATATTCAGACTAAATGCAACCCCCCCTCCTCTTTCAGCACTGACACTATGGTCAGCCTTGTGCTATGGTATCATATGCTATTATGCAGTGTCATATGAAGCAGGCACAGGAAATTCTTGCCAGCAGGAGACTAGGGCAACAGGCTCTAAAAATTTAGGTCACATCTTTACAGATGAGCTATGCCTCCATACAACAGGCAAGCGCTCCCTTGCAGCATTGGATCATTAAATGGGGGATAGACTGTAGGTGGTCTTCTCATCAAGAGTAGTAATGCTGCATGGATTCCCCTTCTCCCATCTGCAAGGACTCCCCACCTCCATCAATAGATAGTAAGATGCTACTGGAAATTGCCTTGGCCTGGCCACCTAGCCTTGATGGTACCCTGCAACCCTCAGATCCCCATATGCTATGAGGGATGGGAAAATTAATTCTCTAACCAGCTCCTGCACCTTAAGGCAGCCTGGAGTAAGGAGCGATCCGACAATTGTGTAGCTGCATCTGCAGCTGGGATGGCAGCTCCTGGTGCAGATGGACGGTACACTGAAAGCCCGAGACCCCCATATACTAGAGGAGGGGAGAAGGGGGACACCCTAACCAGCTGCTGCACCCGAAGGTAGCCCGGATTCTGGAGCCTACAGAGAGACCCGACAATTGTGTAGCTGCCTTTGCAGCTGGGATGGCAGCTCCTGCTGTACAGAAGGATGGTACCCTAAAAGCCTGAGACCCCCATATACTAGAGGAAGGGAGAGGAGGGCACCCTAACCAGCTCCTGCTGTACAGATGGATGGTACCCTGTAAGCCTGAGACCCCCATACACTAGAGGAAGGGAGAGGGGGACACCCTAACCAGCTCCTGCACTATACAGAGAGACCCGACAATTGAGTAGCTGCCTTTGCAGCTGGGATGGCAGCTCCTGCTGTACAGATGGATGGTACCCTGTAAACCTGAGACCCCCAGGAGAAGAGAGGGGGACACCCTAACCAGCTCCTGCACTGTACAGAGACCCGACAATTGGGTAGCTGCCTTTGCAGCTGGGATGGCAGCTCCTGCTGTACAGATAGATGGTACCCTGTAAGCCTGAGACCCCCATACACTAGAGGAAGGGAGAGGGGGGCACCCTAACCAGCTCCTTCTGTACAGAGAGACCCGACAATTGTGTAGCTGCCTTTGCAGCTGGGATGGCAGCTCCTGCTGTACAGATGGATGGTACCCTGTAAGCCTGAGACCCCCAGGAGGAGAGAGGGGACCCCCTAACCAGCTCCTGCACCTGAAGGCAGCCTGGATTAAGGAACCTACCAAGCGACCCGACAATTGTGTAGCTGCCTCTGCAGCTGGGATGCCAGCTCCTTGTACACATCGGTTACTGTCTATGGGTTGCTGCTTTATTTTAGCAAATCCTAATTAAATTAGACCAGTGTTGGCACAACATATAATTGCTAATCTACAAAAACCATTGATTAAAAAAACAAACAAAAAAAAAAATCTTACTTCTTGCTCCATCTATTAGGATTGTTGGGCACAAGACTATGCCATTCTCTCTAATTACAGCCTATGCCTCCTTGTTAAACCCCCTACAGCAAGCATCTGATAGAAAAGGAGGGAGGGGGGTAAGATATCTGCCCCACCCCTGCATAGAACTGAATCCCCCTATCCCACATAGACATGGTCAAGCATAACACATCCCATCGGTTGCTTGCAGTAAGCCCCTTACCTGCCAGTGCTTCCATTCTTTCAACGAGGCAGGCTGGACTCGAGCAGATCTGGAGGAAGAAAAAAAAAGCATTCCCCTTCCTGTTACAATTCGCCTAGTCACAGCCCTTCCATATCAGTGTCCCTCCCTCCTTGTCATAGTTGCAGATCCAGTGTGAGTTTCTGGGTCACCAGCCCTGAGATCCAGGTCCAGGATAGATGGGTTTGCTCCTTCCTAGGCTTGGCTTAGAAGATCCTGTGCAGATCTGCTCCTCTCTTTGTGATTCTCCCCCCTCCTCCTTTTTTCTCCTCTGTGTGTGTCTCTGGCTCTTCTCGCTTTCCTGCCTCTCATTACTACTGCATGCTGAGAAACAGACAAGCTGGCTGTCCTGGAATTCACTTTCCTTTCTCTGTGCTGTGCTGCAGATAGGTGGCAGCCAGGATCCTTCCGACTCTGCAAGCAAATACTCAGACATAACCCAGGAGGCAGCAGCAGCACCTGCTCAGCTGATCTCTTCAATAGCCATGAGAAAATCCTCAGTGTTAGCATTGGGGGTCTGCAAAGAATGTGACATGTACAGTATGGGGTGTGCAAAGGATAAGGCCCCTGCACACTATCAGAATATCGCTTTCAAAGCGATCTTACGATAATCTGATCGTTAGCACACAGTACAAAATTCTCCAAAAACACCAACACAAACATTTTCCTTGTACGAAATCAGATCATACGGTTTTTATTAGGGTTGTCCCGATACCACTTTTTTAGGACTGAGTACAAGTACCGATCCTTATTTTCAAGTACTCGCCGATACCGAATACCGATACTTTTTTTTAAATGTGTCCCCAAATGCAGCCATGTCCCCCCACAAATGCAGCCATGTCCCCCCCATATATGCAGCCATGTCCCCCCATATATGCAGCCATGTCCCCCCCCATATCCAGCCATGTCCCCCCCATATCCAGCCATGTCCCCCCCATATCCAGCCATGTCCCCCCCATATCCAGCCATGTCCCCCCCCCCATATGCAGCCATGTCCCCCCCCATATGCAGCCATGTCCCCCCCATATGCAGCCATGTCCCCCCCCATATCCAGCCATGTCCCCCCCCATATCCAGCCATGTCCCCCCCCATATCCAGCCATGTCCCCCCCCATATCCAGCCATGTCCCCCCCATATAAGCAGCCATGTCCCCCTTACCGTACATGCTGCCGCGCCGTGCCGCCGCTTGGTTAATACGGGCAAGGAACATTACAGCTTTCATTTTAATAGCTGTAGTCTTTCGCGCAGCGCTGCGTATAGACACTCCCCCTTGCTCGGGATTGGACAGTTCACCCGAGCAAGGGGGAGTGTCTATACGCGGCGCGGCGGGAAACACTACAGCTATTCAAATGAAAGCTGTAATGTTCCCCGCCCGTATTAACCAATCGGGGATGCGGGATGCGGTGGCGACAGCGGGGGGGGGGGGAGTATTCTATTTCGGTATCGGGGGTATTTGCGGGAGTACGAGTACTCCCGCAAATACTCGGAATCGGTCCCGATACCGATACTAGTATCGGTATCGGGACAACCCTAGTTTTTATTTAATATCAGTACAGTTTTTGTCCGAAAATACAATAAAAATACATCCCTTCCGAATTTTTATTTTGGCGTGCGAGAATTTTCGTACCCCATTAATTTTCGATATGGAAGACTAGCATGCAAAAAAAAAAAAAAAAGACGATCATTTGTCTGATAATCTTATTGGCCCGGATTCAGATACATTGGAGTATCTATCGGCGGGGCGTAACGTATCTCACATACGTTACGCCGCCGTAAATTAGGGCACAAGTTCCGTATTCAGAAAGAACTTGCGCCCTAAGTTACGGCGGCGTAGCGTATGTGGTCCGGCGTAAGCCCGCCTAATTCAAATGTGGATGATGAGGGCGTGTTTTATCTAAATTCACTGTGACCCCACGTATTTGACGTATTTTACGAACGGCGCATGCACCGTTCGTGAAAGAATCCCAGTGCACATGCTTGAAATTCCGCCGCAAATCGTCAATGCTTTAAACGTGAACGTAACTTACGTACAGCCCTATTCGCGAACGACTTACGCAAACGACGTAAAATTTTCAAAATTCGGCGCGGGAACGACGTCCATACTTAACATAGGATACCCCTCATATAGCAGGGGTAACTTTACGCCGGAAAAAGCCTAACGTAAGCGATGTAAAAAAATGCGCCGGGCGGACGTACGTTTGTGAATCGGCGTATCTACATCATTTGCATATTCCTCGCGTAAATATACGGTAGCGCCACCTAGCGGCCAGAGTAAATATGCAGCCTAGGATACGACGGTGTAAGACACTTACGCCGGTCGGATCTTAGGGAAATCTATGCGTAACTGATTCGTATCCGGAGATACGCTGTCGTAACTTGTTTCTGAATCCGGGCCATTGTGTGTATTAGGCTTAAAGTGGTTGTAAAAAAAATAACACCTGCAAGACACAAGGCATAATGAGCTAGTCTGCATAGCATACTCAGACCTATCGGAGTCCAGCTCTCCTCTATAGGGAGATCAGATGAAAATGGACCACCTGTCTGTTTTCATCTGTAGCGCCTGTGTACTTTTAGGTACAGGTGCTATGTCAAATTTAGTGGGATGAGAGAGTTATTTGCTCTCATCCATGTTGATTTGTTTAAATTTGGCTGTTGCCAGCCCTGAACTGTCCTGTGGGTCATTCTGTGCTCCAGAGATGTAGTTCCATCTCTGGATGGCAGGTGGCGCCAGAGGGGTCCAGACGGAGGCGCCCTTTCTTCAGCAGCCAATCAGAGGAGTGTTTCCCTCGCGGGGCATGCTGGGGGAGGGTATTTCTGGGGCGGACGCCATTTTGTGGGCAGGGCTGGATTGGGACAAAAATTTGGCCCCAGACTTCATCCAGACTGGCCCACTTTGATAGGTCTCTCCCATGGTGGCCGGACAACTCCCGCACCCCCCCAGCCACCCAAGCCCCCTCTCCCCCTTCACTAGCCGTTCTACTTTATTAGAGTAGAACGGCTGGTATTGGTACTCTTATAGGCAGTACCAGTGGGAAAGCTAGACATTATTTCACCCGGGGCAAAGAATCAGTTTGGTCCCCTTATGGGACAAGATTAGGCAGAAGTGAGAAACTCCCAGGCCGCTGTCACTGAAGCCGGGCCACTGAGCCATCGGCCCACCGGGAAACTCCCTGTAGTCCCAGCTGGAGTGGCGACGAAGAAAGAATAATCATTGGAGGCAGGACTGCTTCTTTTATCCATAGCCTGAATCTGCAAAGTTTCTCCTTTTCACCAACCTTTCTCTATCTACCTCACGTTGACTGTTGGTCATGTTGGACCCAAAATAAAAGGCACAGAAAATGTCAACTGACTGTCTGGACATTCCGTCATTGCTCTCATCATCATCATTACCCCTAGACACATCACAGAGGTAACATAATTATGCCATCCCAATCTAACCAGCTGCTCTTTCGGGGGTAGTGCTACACGTCCGATCCCGTCCAATCCGCCAGACGTATGGAAAATAGGGTCACCATCCTTCTGGATTTTACGGACAGGATCGGACCGGATAGCAGCGGGTGTCAGCAGACATTAAACACTGAAATCTGCTGCCCCATAGGAGTGAATAGGGCGTCCTATCAAGTCCGCCTGAAAAACTGACAGGTTGACCTGATCGAAAAAACCTGTGTGAAAGGAACCTTAGGAGCAAAGCTACATTTTAGACAACAAAATCCTATTTAACAAGAATTCAACTACAGGCAATTATTCATAATACAGGTGTCTAGGTGTCTTAAAGAAAACCCTGTTCCATTTCATGCTGTCGGCAATGGCGCCACATGGAAGAGAAATGTCACAAGGCCTGAGAAAGAAAATTATTCTTTACACAAGAAAGGTGAAGGCTACGAGAAGATCAATAAAGCTTTACTTAGTCAAGATACTGTGTAGCAAAATAAATAAAACATTTTAACAAAGATGGAACTGCAACCATCTCACAGAGACATCCAGGCCATCCACGGAAGTTAACACCTCCACAGCAGCGTCTTCTGATGAGAAGGGTTGAAGAAAATCACCAGGCAAGTTCACTGCAGTTAGCTAAAGTAGAAAACAAAACTATGGTGAGTGTTTCCTCTGACACAATATGGCGTACCCTGCAGCAAAATGGCATGCATGATTGTCGTCCAAGGAAACTTTTCTTAAAGTCCATGCACAAAAAAGCCTGCTTAGAATTTGCCAGGGCCCATGCTGAAAAAGAAGACGGCTGCTGGGATTCTGTACTCTGCATTGATGAGACCAAGATAAATGTTTTTGGAAAAAATGGCTTCAAAACTGTATGCATCGCAAAGGTGAGGAGTATAAAGAAAAATGGATGGTGCCTACAGTGAAACATGGTGGTGGCAGTGTCCTTATGTGGGGCTCCATGAGTGCTGCTGGTGTCTGGAATACCATTGAACTGTAGTGACCTCTACAGTTTGCACCTAAAGCTACGTGGTGTGTACTGCCCATGTCCTCTGCAGTTTGCACCTAAAGCTACTTGGTGTGTACTGCCTGTGTCCTCTGCAGTGTGCACCTAAAGCTACGTGGTGTGTGTACTGCCTTTGTTCTCTGCAGTTTGCACCTAAAGCTACTTGGTGTTTACTGCCTGTGTCCTCTGCAGATTGCACCTAAAGCTACGTAGTGTGTACTGCCTTTGTCCTCTGCAGTTTGCACCTAAAGATACATGGTGTGTACTGCTTATGTCCTCTACAGTTTGCACCTAAAGCTACTTGGTGTGTACTGCATGTGTCCTCTGCAGTTTGCACCTAAAGCTACGTAGTGTGTACTGCCTGTGTCCTCTGCAGTGTGCACCTAAAGCTACGTGGTGTGTGTACTGCCTTTGTCCTCTGCAGTTTGCACCTAAAGCTACGTAGTGTGTACTGCCTGTGTCCTCTGCAGTGTGCACCTAAAGCTACATGATGTGTGTACTGCCTTTGTCCTCTGCAGTTTGCACCTAAAGCTACTTGGCGTGTACTGCCCGTGTCCTCTGCAGTTTGCACCTAAAGCTACATGGTGTGTACTGCCTGTGTCCTCTGCAGATTGCACCTAATGCTACGTAGTGAGTACTGCCTGTGTCCTCTGCAGTGTGCACCTAAAGCTACGTGGTGTGTGTACTGCCTTTGTCCTCTGCAGTTTGCACCTAAAGCTACTTGGTGTGTACTGCCCGTGTCCTCTGCAGATTGCACCTAAAGCTACGTAGTGTGTACTGCCTGTGTCCTCTGCAGTGTGCACCTAAAGCTATGTGGTGTGTGTACTGCCTTTGTCCTCTGCAGGCCATTAGTATGTCTGGAAGGACAACAAGGAGAGGCAGAGAGACACGAGCCGATAAAAGAGGCCAAGCAGGCTCTGCGTCTAGAGGCAACAGTGCTGGTCGTGGACACGGTGCATCATCAGCACGTGGCCGTGGGACACGCTTGTCCTTTTTTTCGGCAGCTGGCCGCGTTGGGCCGCAACATGCCGAACACTTGGTAGAGTGGATGACGAAGCCGTCCTCATCCTCCTCATTCTCTCTCACCCGGGCTCAGGGTACTTTGTCTGGCAAAGCAGCTGCCAAGGCGTCCTCTTCCCTCTGCTCAATGGCATCAGTCACTCCTTCCCTAGCCCCACCATGTCCTCCTGAAGAGTCCCCCGAACTGTTTGACCACAGTGTTGGGTACATGCTGCATGAGGATGCGCAGCGTTTTGAAGGCTCCGATGATGGTACACAGCTAGAGGAAGACAGTAACGTGAGCCCAGAGAGAGGGGGTGCCCAAGAAGGACAGCAATCTGGCAGTCATGTTCCCCCAGCTGCAGCATACTGCCAGGTTTTCTACAGTGATGAGGAGGGAGGGAATGATGAGGTCACTGACTCTACGTGGGTGCCTGATAGGAGAGAGGAGGAGGCACATCGCCAACGAGGCAGGATGCCCTCCAGGGGCCAGCTTAAGGGCAGCACACCGACTACATCACAATGCAGAGCTACGCATGTGCAGGGCGCTGCTGTGTCTCAGCGTTATTCCAAAAGTTCTTTGGTGTGAGCCTTTTTTGAGACAAGTGCATCAGATCGCACCGCTGCTATTTGCAACAAATGTCTCAAGCGTATCTCGCGTGGCCAAAACATCACCCGCTTGGGCACCACATGCTTGACCAGACATAGGTCGACCTGCCATGCAGTTCGTTGGCAAGTGTACCTCAAAGACCCACATCAAAGAACAAAGCTAGCCTCCCCTTGCCCCTCATCAGCTGGGATCCCCAACCCCACTATACCCTCAGTCCTCTCTGAAGCCTGCACTGATAGGACTGAAGGTGTAGAATTAGGTGTGTCACAGCCTAGTACATGCGGGCAATCTACTATCGGTACACCGATGGCAGATTGTACCAGGAAAATTTCCCTGCCCCAGCTGATGCAGCGCCAAAAGAAGTTCTCTCCCAGCCATCCACATGCCCAGCGGTTGAATGCTAGCTTAGCTAAATTGCTAGCACTTCAAATGCTGCCTTTTCAGGTGGTAGATTCTGCCCCCTTCCGTGAGTTTGTGGAATGTGCGGTACCTCAGTGGCAAGTTCCCAAATGCCACTTTTTCTCACAGGAGGCATTTCTGGCTCTCTACCGGCATGTGGAAGGCAATGTCCATGCCTCGCTGGACAGGGGGGTCAGTGGTAAGGTGCATATTACCGCTGACTCATGGTCCAGCAGGCATGGACAGGGACGTTACCTATCTTTCACGGCGCATTGGGTGACTCTGCTGGCAGCTGGGAAGGACGCAGGACAAGGTACAGTAGTGTTGGAGGTTGTTCCGCCGCCACGCCTCCAAAATGCTACTACTGGTTGTGACACACCTCTCTCCTCCACCCCCTCCTCTTCTTCTTCCTCTGTGGCCTCTTGCTGTGCTGATGTGTCCTCGGAACCAGCGGTGCTCCGTAGGCGTTAAAGGGGGTACGCAGGCAATGAGATGCCATGCGGTGCTTGAGCTAGTGTGCTTGGGGGACAGGAGCCACACTGGGGCAGAGGTTCTGTCAGCTTTGCAGGGGCAGGCTCTGAGGTGGTTGACGCCACGCCAGCTTAAGCCAGGAATGGTGGTTTGCGACAATGGCACCAACCTCCTCTCCGCCCTGCGACAGGGACAACTGACCCATGTGCCCTGTTTTGCTCATGTTCTTAACTTGCTGGTGCAGCGGTTCTTGGGCAGGTACCCGGGCTTACAGGATGTCAGGAAAGTCTGTGTGCATTTCCGAAGGTCATATAATGCCAGTGCTCGGCTGGCAGACCTCCAAAGGGAATACAACCTGCCCAAGAACCGCCTAATCTGTGACATGCCCACCAGGTTGAACTCTACGTTGGACATGCTGCAGCAGCTGCACACGCAGCAGAGGGCAATCAATGAGTATCTGTGCCAATATTGCAGCAGAACTGGGTCAGGGGAGCTTGTTTTTTTTCCCCACGCCAGTGGGCCATGATCAGGGATACATGCACTATCCTGTCACCATTTGAGGAAGCCACGAGGATGGTGAGCAGTGACAGTGCATGCATCAGTGAGATTGTCCCGCTTATTCACATGTTGGAGCACACACTGCGTGGAATAATGGACAGGGCCCTTGAGGCAGAATAGAGGGAGGAAGAGGACTTCCTTACTTCTCAAAACCCCTTTATCCAGACAGTGTTTCTGCTTGCCCGCCTATTACACAGGAAGAGGACGAGGAGGAGGATTGTGTCAGCATGGAGGTGGAGCCTAGCACTCTGCATCAGCAGCCGTCTTCAAGGAATCAATTACAGTCCCAAGAAACCCATGGACTTGTACGTGGCTGGGACGAGGTGGCTGTGGATCATGTCATCCTCGGTGACCCAGAGGACTCTGCACCGAATACCTTTAGCAAACCTACGTTGTATGGCCTCCCTGATCCTGCAAAGCCTGCGGAAGGATCCTCGTATTCGTGCTATCAAGGAGAGGGATCATTACTGGCTGGCAACTCTCCTTGATCCACAATACAAGAATAAGGTTGCGGGCCTTATAGTGCCGGCGCAGAGGGAGAAGAAGATGAAACATCTTCGGGAGGCCTTGCAGAAAGGTCTGTGCAACGCGTCCCCAGAGACTGGGAGGTTACAAAATCCTGGACAACGTGTTGCTGAGGCTTCGGTCAGTCACAGAAGGAGCGGTGGAGAAGGTGACCGTCTAACCGATGCGTTCAGACAATTTTTTAGTCGGCAGCCCCAAGGTATGACCGGTTCCAGCAACCATCGCCAGCGTCTGTTTTACATGGTGCGGGAATACCTAGGGGCAAGATCAGACTTGGACACCTTTCCCACCGAAAATCCTCTGGCTTACTGGGTCTTGAGGATGGATCACTGGCCAGAGCTTGCACAGTACATAATTGAGCTACTGGCTTGTCCTGCATCCAACGTTCTTTCAGAACGCACATTTAGTGCTGCTGGAGGCTTTGTAACCGATCACAGGGTACGCCTCTCCACCGACTCGGTCGATCGACTGACCTTTATAAAAATGAATCAGGCTTGGATCACCACCAGCTACCAAGCACCTGATGCTGATGTAACTGAATAATTTTTTTTGAAATGTCAGATCCCTTCAAGACTGCCTATGCTGATGCTGAGTGACTATCCTTTTCCTCCTCAATGATCATGCTGATTGCTTGTAAGAACATTTTTGGTTCTGGGCACCGCCACCAGTGGCTAAGGCCCAATTTTTCTGCCCGTTTCTGCGTGCAATTACAATTTTTGATGCAATACTTTGCAGCGGGCTCATTCCTGCGCTCTAACTAGGGTATGTGTGAGGGGTTACAGTGTTGTGGCACCACCACCACCAAAAGGCCCAATTTTTCTGCCCCTGTTCAACAGGGGCATGTAATTACAATTCTCGATCTAATATTTCACAGCAGGGCCCATTCCTGTGCCCACCAAGAGTAACTGTGAGGACTTACAATGTTGTGGCACCAGCACCAAAGACCAATTTTTTCTACCACTGTTCAACAATGGCATGTAATTAGAGTTCTTGATATAATAGTTCACACAGCAGGGCGTTCCAGCGCTCGCCGCCCACCAAAACTAACTGAGGGCTTACAGTGTTGTGGCAACACCAACACCTAGGGCCCAAATTTATGCAGAGTATATACGGCAGGCCCCTACTTTCAAACATTCAACTTACAAACGACTCCTACTTGCAAACGGAGGGAGACAACAGGAAGTGAGAGGAAATCTACCCCTAGGAAGGGAAATTCTCTTCTGTAAGAATTGTCTCCTGTCCACTGATGCTTTATCACCAATCCTTGTTACGGTAAAAAACCCACATTTTCAAAAAATCATTTGTCATTGGGACAGAAAATGAATTGCAATCTTCTGAACAGATGCACACAGACAGCAAAACAAATGTTACAGGGGTGATAACCCTTCTCTATGTTTTCAGAATAGCTTAAAATAGATTTTATGGCTGGAGCTACACTTTAAAAAAGTACCAGTTCACAATTACAAACAGATTCTACTTAACAACAAACCTACAGTCCCTGTCTTGTTTTGCACCGCCTGTATACTGCTGTTCTAAGTATATAGAGCCAAAGGGTCTGGTAATGACCTGGGGGAGGGGGGCGGTGAAACCCATGCTATTTTTCTCAATGATTTTAATCCATATTGCAGGGAGTACTCAGCACAGGCTGTGACCCTGGGGCATACACGGACGCTACATGCACACAAGGTGTTTGCAAGACGATCTCTGTTATATGGGAGATGCTGTTCCTTTATTGATGGATGGCCTTATGTTTGCCTCTGTGAGCTGTCTTTTGCCCCAGCTTTAGGTCCCCTAGTGGATTTTTAAGGGATTCGGTTACCTGCATCTTTATCCCCGACACGTCTTCTTTTGCCTGGGGATTGTTATGTGTATTTGCTCATGTCATTACTGACATATTTGGCCTGGACCTGCGATCATCGATCTCTAAACATAGTACAAAAAATATCTACTACCATCGGTATATATTTCATCTATCATTGGAATCTTCCTGGATGATTATATCCACCGTTGTGTATCAGATTGTGAAAATCATGGCTACATAGTAGCAATAATCCTGTTCATTTCGTCCTGAAGAAGCCCCACGGTGAAACGCGTAGGCGACTTCAATAGGATTCTTTCACTATTCTCTTGTTCTGAATGGTTGTATTGTGATTGTTATCAGTTGCATTCCATTATACCATTGTTAGTGTACATTTTGTAAATTTATGTAATAAAATATATATTTTTTATACTTCCACGAGCCTCAAAGTCCGATTTTGCCCACTCTTCTTGAAGGGGTACTATGACGTCTTCAGGATATTGAGCTGCTGCGCGCCTCCAAGCTGGCGCCCATCGCGGCAATCGTTGCGGGGTGTCAGTCTGACACCCCGCAACACCGATCTAGGTAAAGAGTCTCTGACCGAGACTCTTTACCACGTGATCAGCTGTGTCCAATCACGGTGTAAACTACGGAGCCAGTGATCAGCTTTTCCTCACTTGCGTCTGTCTGACGCGAGTAGAGGAGCAGATCGGCTGCTCCTCTGACAGGGGGGGTTTGTGCTGATCCATTTTCAGTGCAGCCCCCCGAGGATGCCCACACTGGACCACCAGGGATGCCATCAGACCAACAGGGATGCCCACCACCAGGGATGCCACCCTAGACCACCAGGGATGCCAATCAGTGCCCACAATGGGCATCACTGATTGGCAGGCATTGTTTGGCACTGATTGGCATCCATCAGTACAATACGTTACACTACATCAGTGCCACCTATCAATGACCATCCTTGCCCATCTGTGCCACCTATCAGTGCCCATCCATGCCACCTATCAGTGCCCACCCATGCTGCCTATCGGTGACCATCCATGTCGCCTATCAGTGCCTATCCGTGCGTCTATCCACGCTGCCTACCCGCGTCCATCCATGCCCCCTATCTGTGCCCATCCGTGCCACCTATCAGTGTCCATTCAAGCTGCATATCAGTGCCACCTATCAGTGCCGCATATTAGTGCCCATCAGTGCCCTCATTGGTGCCACCTCATGGGTGCCGCCTTATCAGGGCAGCCCAACAGTGCCCATCCGTGAAGGAGAAAACATACTTATTTACAAAGTTTTGTAACTGAAACAAAAAACTTTTTTTGCAGAAAATAAAAATCCCAGAGGTGATCAAATACCACTAAAAGAAAGCTCTATTTGTGGGAACAACATTATAAAAATGTTGTTTGGGTACAGTGTAGCATGACCGCGCAATTGTCACTGAAAGTGCAATAGCGCTGAAAGCTGAAAATTGGTCTGGGCAGGAAGGTGTATAAGTGCCTGGTACTGAAGTGGTTAATAAAAGTTAAAAGATGGTTCACATGTTGGGCGTTAAGACCATATGGACTGTTCAATGGGAGCCATGTCTGAAGAAGGGTGATATGCGCCCTTCAGACGCAAAGCGGCAGGCATATGTTGGAGAAAAATCAAATAGTATGGGCCAGGAAGTTTCACAGATCTGGTTTTACAACGAAATGACACTTGATCCCATGGTTTCTTTAAAGGCACAGAGGATTTTATCCTCAGGCAAAGTCTGCACAGCAGGGGGGCCTGGCTCAGATATGTAAGACAATACTCTACAAGCCAGCTGGAGAAGGGGGCTGCCCTACGAATAGTGATTTGTCCAAAGGCAAATGGGAGGGAGTTTTGAATGAGTGAGTTGTTGTAAAAAGTTTTTGGTTGCAACACAGAGGTCTCTCTTTTATCATCCATGCAAGGTTGAGTGAAGACCTGGGAAAGGCCTTCAGCTTGTAGTTTGGGCCTAGCCATGTGGTCAAGGCCGAGGTCTCTCTCTTTCCACATCATGAGCTCAGCCAAGGAGGATAGCAGCTGTTGAGTATGCTTAATATCTTATTTGCCAGTTTTGTGTTAGGCCATAGATATTTTCTGTTAGAGCATTGTTTATTATGCAATAGATATTGAGCTATATACACGTAGCTCAGCGTATAGTTTGGCCAACGTAGCACATTTCATATGCGCGACGCCGACGTAAAATAGGGCGCCCAGACCATTATTCACAAAGATCTGGCGCCGAACGTTGCGCCGGCGTAGGGTAAATAGGCAGGCGTAAGCCCGCCTAATTCAAATGTGGAAGGTAGTGGGGCGTGTTGTATTCAAAGTAGCCGTGACCCCATGTAAATTTTTTCACCAACGATCCGCGCATGCTCAGAGTCACGTCGCATATACTCCCTAAGATACGTCGGCTCAATGCTTTCGACGTGAACGTAACCTACGCACAGCCCCATTCACGTACCACTTACGTTAACGACGGAAAATTCGACGGCTGTTCCGACGTCCATACATTAACATTGGCTGCGCCTCATAGCAGGGGTAACGTTACGCCGGACGTAAACCTTATGTAAACGGCGTAGCGGGCGCAAGTACGTTCGTGAATCGGCTTATCTAGGTCATTAACATATTATACGCGTAAATCTACGAAAGCGCCCCTAGCGGCCAGCGTAAATATGCATCCTAGATACGATGGCATACTAACACTTACGTCGGTCGGAGGAAGCTAGAATTCAGGCGTATCTAGCTACCATAATGGCACGCATAGATACGACGGCGCATCTTTCTACTTACGTGGCGTATCTATAGATACGCCGACGTAAAAGAATGCTGAATCTAGCTCATTCTCTGTTAGAGCATTGTTTATTATGCATAACTGTTTGACTCAAATGTGTCTGTCTTATTAACAAACTTTTAGCCTTAGGCCTAGGGCACACTTTGGTCTTGTATACATTAGCAAGCACGGGACTCATACATTTTAATACAGATGCAATAGTTAGTTATACATATATCATAAGTTTAAGTAGAGGATAGACAATTATAGTTATTATTAATTATTGCATAATTGATTGATACAATAATGGTTATTGTTTCTTTCTGATTATTTAGAGTAGTGCACTTTTTGTTGTGAATCGCTTTTCTTTTATTTCTGTTAAAGCTGCATATACCTTCACTCCCTTCTTCTCCTCCTCCTCTTCTTCTGTTCTTCAGCAGGCATAAGAAGCTGTGCTGTTTTGGCTCTATGTTGGAACTAACACTAATAGCTGGATTCAAAAAGATGCGCCTAACGTTAGGCAGGCGTAGCGTATCTCATATACGCTACGCCGCCGTAAGTTAGAGAGGCAAGTACTGTATTAACAAAGCACTTGCGTCCTAAGTTACGGCGGCATAGCGTAAATGTGCCGGCGTAAGCGCGCCTAATTCAAATTGTGAAGAGGTGGGCGTGTTTTAGGTAAATAAAGCATGACCCTACGTAAATTAGGTTTTTATCGAACGGCGCATGCGCCGTCTGTGGACGTATCCCAGTGCGCATGCTCCAAATTACGCCGCAAAGACTCATTGGTTTAGACGTGAACGTAAATTACGCCCAGCCCCATTCACGGACGGCTTACGCAAACAACATAAAAATTTAAAAATTTGACGCGGGACCGACGTCCATACTTTACATTGGCTGGGCCAGCTTTTTGTTGGACTAACTTTACGCCTGAAAACGCCTTACGTAAACGGCGTATCTTTACTGTGACGGGCAAGCGTACGTTCGTGAATAGGCGTATCTCGCTGATTTACGCATTCTAGGCGTAAATCAGCGTACACGCCTCTAGCGGCTGGCCTAAATAGACAGCTAAGATACAACGGTGCCCGCAGTCGTATCTTAGCTAGATTTAAGTGTATCTCAATTTGAGAATACACTTAAAGATACGACGGTGCAGATTCAGAGTTACGACGGCGTATCTACTGATACGCCGGTGTAAACCTCTCTGAATCTGGCTATAATACTTTTTACAAGGCTGCAACTGTTCTACACATCTCTAGCAATACATAAGCAGTGGTGGGATTAATAGGTCTGTCTATAAAAGGGTTAGAGTCATTGACTTTTTACTGTTTCAGAGGGGGAATTAAATTGGTGCCTATATATGAGGCTGCTGGTGCAGTATACACATTGAAGACAAAGGGGGTTGATTTACTAAAACTGGAAAGTGCAAATAGAAACCAATCAGCGTCTAATTTCATCTTGTTCAATTAAATTGGTTCTAAAGGCAGAAAGTTTATTATCTTAACCACTTGCGGACCAGCTGCCATCATATAGGGTGACCACATTTCCAAACTGCCATTCAGGGACACCCCCCCCCCCTTTCTTGTGGGAACGGTTTTGTGGAACATTTGTCAATGAACGGGGGGTAGAGGCGACTGGCGGATGGGTGGTGGTGTGTGAGGTGGAATGTAGTCTCGAGAGTTGATGGGGAATTTGGCAGCGGCTGGTGTTGGCACTTTTATCATCATGACAACCATGCTTGATATGGGGTTGGGATTATTAAATCACATTATTTCTATTACTACATTGTAATGTAGCTTGTCACCAGATGCAGCGTGTCCAATTTGTCTACTGCAACATCGCAGTCCCGCTATTTGCCTCCATTATGAGTAGAAGAAAAATAAAAAATAAATCCATAAATGTTCCATGTAGATGCTATAACAATATAGGTGCAAACCAATCAATATATGCTTATTGGGATTTTTTTTTACAAAAATATGTAGCAGAATACATATTGGCCTAAATGGATGAAAACATTATATTTTTTTCAATTTTTTTTATTGGATGTTTCTATAGCAGAAATTAAACAATTTTATTTATTTTAATTGTTGGTGTTTTTTTGTTTATTGCGCAAAAAATAAAAACCGCAGAGGTGATCAAATACCACCAAAAGAAAGCTCTATTTGTTGGGACAAAAGGACATCAATTGTATTTGGTAACAGCATCGCACGACTGCGCAATTGTCAGTTAAAATAACGCAGTGACGTATCGCAAAAAATGGCCTGGTCATTAAGGAAGGGTAAATTGGGGACTGCTTACCAAACAGGGATTAGAACTATGATAGTTACACTTGGTAGAGGGGTTGGTTTATAAAACAGGGACTGTCCCTATTAATCAGGGAAAATGCCATACACAATAGTGCATACCTCCCAACTTTCTGAGATGGGAATGAGGGACACCTATCAGCAAAAGTATGTAGGCATAGGACACACCCCTTGCCACGCCCCCTTAAAGGAGAATTGTACAAAAAAATAAGATTGGTTAAACCCACAAGTGCTTTTTTTTACCACTACTATTCCTTTATATTGGCTTTTGGAGTTTACAAATGCAGCAATTTAGACATCAGATGAAAGGTTTAGCACTGGGAAACACTTTTTGATAGATAAAAAGTGCATTTTATATACATCTGTATAGATCAGACCAAAATTAGGGACAAATGAGGAGAATGAGGGACATTGCTCCAAATCAGGGACAGTCCCTCAAAATCAAGGACAGTTGGGAGATATGGTAGTGGGTGAAGGGGAGGGACTGGTCTCCAGGTCAGGGACTGTCTCTCTGTGTACAGTGACATGCTGTGATTGGGTGAGCAGTCTTCTCTGCACAGAGGCACTAGACATGTACAAACATATTGACAGCTCAGCTGTATATACCCCCCCCCCCCAGCACTTATGCCGCATACACACCATCACTTTATGTGATGAAAAAAAACGACACTTTCTGTGAAGTAAAAAATGAAGTTTTTGAAACTTCAATTTTCAAAGACGAAGTTGCCTACACACCATCGTTTTTCTCACAATGTTCTTGCAAAGTGAGGTTACGTTCCACCACGTTTTACCAGCTTCTGGGCATGCGTGGATGAAAAAACGTCTTAGAAAACGACGATTTTTGCTACACACGGTCAATTTCTGTGAAGTAAAAAGTGCACTTTTGAAAAACGACACATAAAATTGAAGCATGCTTCAATTTTTTTTGGTCGTTTTTTACAAGACATAAAACGACGTTTTCCCCCACACACAGTCAATTAAAGTGACGTTTTTAAAAACGTCATTTTTTTTCATCACATAAAGTGATGGTGTGTACGCGGCATTATTTATGGTCCCCTCACAGTGATTTATGATTCTTCTTGCACGGCCACCACGGAGCATTCCAAGCTGGCAGGTTAGGGAGAGGGAGGTGAAGAAAGTGACCGACAAGGAGGCACAGGCTCATTCATCTAACAGACAGAACTATAGAATTCCTACTCCCTCTGACAATCCAGTGTGTCCCTGGTGCAGCGTCCCACTCAGGACATGTGGGATCTGCAAAAGTATTACTTCTTTGTCATTGCTATATTGCATGTCATTTTGCATTGTATACCTGTGATATCCCTGTTCATAGGCTGGTCAGGTGTGCTTCATACTTCCCACCACAAGATGGGGATAGCACCACTCTGGGAAATCTATCCCAGCTCAGGCTTATCTGTGGTTCAGTAGTTCAGTACAGGAAGGTGAGTACAGAAAGCAGTATGGAGAGAGAAGGGTGAGAGAAAGTCAGTCCAGAGAAGGGACACATTTAAACTGCTAAAATCAAAGGATAAAAGCCATTAATCGGCAGCAAGGACCTTTGAGTATACAGGTGAAGGATTTATTAGCCTCCGGCAAACCTCACCCATGTCACTGGATTCAAAAAGGACCAGACACAAGTAAGCATTATTACTGAACCACACCCTGAGTCCAGGCCTCCTAAAGTCTATTAGCAGTGGATCAGCAGAACTCCTCTATTTACCCAGAGACTGTATTCTAACTGGATGTTTGTACTGCAACCAAACCAGACACAGTAAAAGTTGTGAGTTGTATTCTGCCACTGTCTATCTCATTCTTTAACATTGTTACTACAACTGGTTGTACCACCATTAACGGTACTGGCGTCACGACAAATATCATCAAGGGACCCAGCCGCCACAAGCACTCTAAACACCCCTGTCATCACGGGCACCTCAACCACCATCTTGGCTGGCGTTTCCCTATCGCAGAGCGTGCCCCGGAGGATTTCGTGCTGTCTTCCCTTTCACTGTGCGACCGGCCCAGGGAGGCTTTCTGCTAACCGTGAGTAAACCGATGAACTGTATTATTGCTGTCTCTCATCGGCCCACCGTGCACCTCACGTGTTCCCCTGCGGTTCTGGCTCGTCGCATAAGAAAAATTGGCGTCACGAACAGGATATTTTACCCCTGCGCCTTATCTAAAAGACTGTCGCATCAGAATAAGCCCCTTTGCTTTATTGAGAGACTATTTACTTATTGCATGCTGTGTGGGGCCACAGAACTGTTTAAACTGTTTAAAAGTCGCATGGAAGCGTTATTCCAGTTATCAGCATAAAAATCGCAGCATCCAAAGTGAGAAAATCAGACATTTGTGTGTTAACAAAACTGCATGCAGTATTTGAATTGACTATTTCCATTCACTTAAAATGGCTGCCAGAGACCTTCTTGTCCAAAAATTCCTGCGCCATCACTGTGGATAGGTTAGTGACACCCCCTGAAGAGCGGGAAAGTTTGGTGCCACCTATTTATGCAAAATTGTCTGGCCAGCCCGCCTTACCTTTGCTGTGTCAATCCTGGGAGGAAAGTGTGACAAACGCACGCCCCAGAAGTCGCGAGACTTTGCATGCGAGCAAAAGGAGAGAAAATAATCGCATTGCTTGCCGTCCGAGCAGTAATCGCAACCTGTCAGTTGCCTCTACTAACTATAAGGACACTGATAGCTGGAACTCTGCTAGAGATCCAAAATCAACATTGCTGCAGCATTGTATTCAGCTGGCATTACATTCTTAAAGGGCCATACACCCGCAAGACAGCGGTTGCCCATAGCAACACCGCACAAAAAGTGTCTAAAAACGCATTTGACTTACCTAACTAGAACTCGCCTGCTGTTACCATGTCTGTGCAAGGAGATGACGTGCAGCCTGACCTCAGCAGACCCCCTGCATCAGCCGCAGTCGGTCCCAATGCAATACCAACCGCTGCAGCACCAAGTTTAATGCCTTTAACCATGCCTTATTATTTTGGGGCCCCCTGGTTCCCACGATATTCTGGGGAAATTCATACTTTAAGGGACTTTAAAGAAAAAATTCTGGCTATGTTCAGATTGTACCCTGTATCCCCAGAGCAACAGATGGAGATTCTTCTTGCGCAATTGGAAGGAGCTGCGCTCAGAGAAGTGAAATCTTGGCCGAGCTCAGAGAGAAAGACCATGGAGCAGATTTTTTCAACGTCTCTACACCACCTTTGAACCCAGTACCGTGTCAGAGGTCAAGATGAGGTTCTTCAGCAAGAGACAGCAATCTGGTGAGTCACTCAGAGACTTTGCATTATCTTTGCAGGAAGCCCTTAGAGCTGTTGTCCAAGTAGACCCCCGTGAGGCAGAAAATCAGGACAAAACCCTGAAAGAACAATTTATTGAAGGCGTCCATACAGACAATCTAAAGAGCCAACTAAGAATGTTAGCCGCCCAACATCCAAGCGCTACCTTCTTAGATTTCAAAGAATTAGCTATCAGCATACTAGGAAAAAGCCCACCAACAGAACCTGTTAGATCTGTTGACGTGCCTGTATCACAGCTGGTTACCCCTGTAAAGTCTTTACCTATAGTCAGTCAGGCAACCCAAGCTCCAGTTCCTGACGCAGTTGCTGCCTTGACTGAGCAAGTCCGTTTTCTGACTAAAAGTCTGGAGAAAGTCCACCAAAAATTGGAACAATGGGAAAAACCATTAATGCTAGAGGATGAGAAACCTGTGTCCAGAAGACTCTTCCCCTCTAATTCTAGAGAGACTTATTCCAGAAATTCTGGCGGACGCCCCCCTGACCACACTAGTACCCCTAAGCGGCCTATCTGCACGTACTGTCACAAACCAGGCCATACAGAAGCAACCTGCTGGCAGTTAAACGGGAAACCCCCGAGGCCAAGGACCACCCCTCGGGAGGTAAACCAATAGGTCCAGAAGACCCCCACTGGATGCCAAGATACGTTGGATCCCGTCCTGAAGTGGCACTTCAAATAAATGGAGTTCCTTTTGTTGCCCTAGTTGACACCGGATCCCAAGTCACCACCATCCAACAAGCAGCCTTTGAAAAATACTGGGATCAAAATCAGCTTACCCAGCCTCCAGAATCCTGGCTGAGTCTCATAGCCAGTAACGGCAAACCCATACCAGTTCATGGTTATTGGGAACCTACCATTCAAGTAGGAGGAACTACACTACCTCGACAAGGCCTTATTGTGGTACAAGTCAGAGACAATAACCCTAACCCTCCAATAGTCCTAGGAATGAATGTCCTTAGGAACTGTTATGTTGAGATGCTAGAAGCCTTGCACCAGTTAGTGCCTACTGCCCCTCCTGATTCTAAGAAGGTGATCCAACAAACCATCCGTGTACTAAATGCGCAACAGAGATTCACCAACGAAAAAGGAGAAATTTGCTGTGCCCGCATCCGGGATAAGCAACCTGTGATCCTCAAACCCAACACCGAAACTCTCTTGTGGTGCCGAGCTGTAGTCGGAATCCAAGGTCAAGACTACCAAGCCCTGGTAGAGCCTGTTGTTTTGGAAGACTATCCTCTAGTTAGAGCTGCAAGGAGCCTAGTAACCGTCTCTGAAGGTAAAGTGCCTATACGACTCCTAAACTTGAGTGATAGCAGTGTAACACTATCAAAACACCTTCCTATTGCACAGCTAATCCAAGTCACTTTTCAAGATGTCATCAGTGTGGCTACAGCTACCACAGAGCAAATTCCCAAGAGACAGAACCCCCAGGACCAAAATGTAAACACATCCTGGTGGAAAGAACTTCATGTGGGAGATGCTTCCACACCAGCAAACCAAATGGAGGGAGTACTAAAAATTGTGAAGGAGCTTCACCTTGCCTTCAGTAAGCATTCCACAGACTATGGAGAAGTGGATATCATCAAGCACTCCATTCCTACAGGTTCACACCCACCGATCAAGGAGAGATATCGGCCTATACCACCAACTATGTACCAATCTGTAAAGCAAATGATCCAAGAGATGAAGGACTCCAATGTCATTAGAGACAGCCATAGTCCATGGGCTGCACCTCTAGTTCTTGTCCGTAAAAAGGATGGTAACATCAGATTCTGTGTGGATTACAGAAAAATTAACCAAATCACCCACAAGGATGCTTACCCTTTACCACGCATAGAGGAATCTTTGACAGCTTTAGGATCTTCAGCCTACTTCTCTACCCTTGATTTAACCAGTGGATACTGGCAAGTACCCATGGCACCTGAAGATCGTGAGAAGACTGCATTTACCACCCCGATGGGCCTATTTGAGTTCAACCGCATGCCTTTTGGACTCTGCAATGCGCCCGGAACCTTTCAAAGATTAATGGAGCATTTTTTAGGACACAAAAATTTTGAAACTGTCCTGTTGTACTTAGACGATGTCATCATCTACTCCAAATCTTATGAAGATCACTTGAAACATTTGGCCGAAGTTTTTCAAATCCTCATTAAACATGGACTCAAAGTCAAACCATCTAAGTGCTATCTACTGAAGACAGAAGTCAAATACTTAGGGCATATTGTAAGCTCTGAAGGTGTTAAACCGGATCCAGAGAAGATAGCCGCAGTCCGGAATTGGCCTACTCCTACTACAGTGAAGGAAGTGAGGAGCTTTCTCAGTTTCGCAGGATACTACAGACGCTTTATTCCTCACTTTGCCCAAATTGCGGGGCCAATATTAGAACTTCTGAGAGGACATCCTAAGAGGTACCAAAAGTCTCCAATACCAGTTGAATGGAACACAGAAAGAGAAATTGCCTTCCACCTCCTAAAGAAGAAGTTAACAGAACCACCAATCCTAGGCTATCCAGATTACCAGCAACCATTTCATCTTTACACAGATGCTAGTAAGAAAGGTCTGGGAGCTGTCCTATCGCAGGTACAGGAAGGAAAAGAAAGAGTTATTTCCTACGCTAGTAGATCTCTTAAAGGTACTGAAAGAAACGACCAAAACTATAGTTCCTTCAAATTGGAATTCCTAGCACTCGTGTGGGCTGTTACAGAAAAATTTAAAGATTACCTTGCCGCAACACCATTTGTGGCCTTCACAGATAACAACCCGCTAGCACATCTGAATACCGCCAAGTTGGGAGCATTAGAACAAAGATGGGCCTCACGCCTAGCTAACTACGATTTCACCATAAAATACAGAACAGGAAAAGCAAATGAAAATGCGGATGCATTATCCGTCTGCCTACCCAAGAAGACCCTACTACACAGGAAGATGTTTGGGAAGAGGAGAATGCCAGCTTTTTACAAAAATTTTGCCCAACAAGACATAATCACCATCAAAGGAAGAAAAGTCCTTAATCTTCAACAACAAGTTGGATCCAAGATCCCAAGTGGACAAAGAAAGGTGGATCAAGCTGCAAAATGGAAAGCAGAGTGTTGGGAGAACTGCAAGATTTCTTCACCAGCGGAAGAACCCCTGAAAGAATTCGCAGAAGAAATGCTGATCCAGAATTGTCAAAACTTTGGAGACACAGAAAACATCTCTTCTACAGAAGGGCCCTACTATTAAGAAGAACTTTAGACCCAATTACCTCGGATTGTCTATACCAAATCTTAATACCACGCCGAGATGCAAGAATCATTCTTGAGATGTATCATGATCAATCAGGACACTTTGGCGTGCAGAAGACAGAAGCCACCATCCGTAGAAGATTCTACTGGATTGGGATGAGAGGAGACATTGAAAAGTGGTGTCGAGAGTGTTCCACTTGTGCTGTTGGAAGAAATGAAAAACATGACCAGAAAGCACCCTTACATCCCATTGTAAGTCGAACACCGCTAGAAATAGTTGCAATTGACCATGTGAAGCTGGAACCAAGTCGCTCAGGTTACACATACGCCATGACCATCATTGATCATTATACCAAGTTTGTTGTAGCCGTACCTGTCAAGGACCTGACTGCTAAAACAACTGCAGATGCCTTCTGGAAACATTTCCTATTGCCATATGGATGCCCAGAAAGAATCCTCACAGATCAGGGATCTGCCTTTGAGTCGCAACTCTTCAAAGAACTGTGTACACTTCACAATTGCCAGAAAATCAGGACCACAGCCTACCACCCCCAAGGGAATGGACTTTGCGAGAAAATGAACCAAACTTTAATTGAGATGTTAAGAGCAGTACCACCTGCTACAAGAAGTGATTGGCCTACCCTATTGCCTCAGTTGATGTACACCTACAATACACGATTCACTGTTCTACTGGGTATACACCTACTATCTCATGTTTGGCCGACAAGGTAAACTACCTGCTGACCATACTTTGGGCGTACAAGTGCCTGATGCAATCAACCCCCCTACCAAAGACTGATTGGGTGAGTGAGCACCAAAGACGTCTAATTGATGCACAAGAAATTGTTCAACATCGCATGGAACGTGCTCATGAAAAGCAACAAAAAGATTATAACCAATCTGCCAAAGCAGAACCTCTCAAAATTGGTGACCATGTATGGTTAAAAAACAACCATCGCACCAGCAAGTTAGATAGCAAATGGGAGAGAGAACCTTACACCATTACAGCTATTCTCAATCCAGAGACTGATACTTATGAGATCACCAAAGAAAACAAATCACGTGTAGTACATCGCAATCGCCTTAAGTTATGTCTCAAGGAAAGTACTCAAGAAGAAACTCTTCAAGAAGAAGCTGTCCAAGAGGAAACACAATCCATAGAACCAGAGCCTACAAAATCATCTGATTCAGAGAATCCACTACAGTCTTTTGGAAAAGCATTATTAGACTCTGATCCTTTACAATGGTTCCTTACACCATGGCTCAATATCTTAGTGCCTGCCAAGAACAATACAACCGCACTTCAACCAGAGGAGCTATCTCAAGAAGTGTCTACTACAGCTCAAGAGACACCAAGTTCCCTTGAAACAAGGCCTGTAGAAACTCAGCCGCTAAGAAGATCTGACAGAACTACAAGAGGACGACCACCTGTCCGTTTGGAGGATTACCTGCACCAGCAGCCGAGAAGTCGACTACCGACTCTGTCATCTCATCGTTGAGTGCATCCGTACACCGTCTGAAGTTCCAGAGGGAGAAGAAGACTTACTTGGGATATTATGTTTATTTCCTTTAAAGGACTTTTCAAAAGGACTACATACCTACTGTTTTGCAACGTTCAAGCCTGTACCCGGAGATAGACTTTCACGTACCTGAGCCTCCGTGATATTCATCTGTTGACATTTTCCTGTGCCCAGGGAACGGACTCATACCCTGTGAGCCTCCTGAGATGTTATTTTTGTTTTGTTTTTCTTTTTCCATCTCATCGTGGACTATTCTGGTTTTACCATACATTACCAGTCTTCAGAGGAAAAACTACACCCCTTTTTGTCACATTTCGTTGTTGCCTGAGATATGTTTGCCTAACCCATTTTACTTGCAGATACAAGAAGTACAAGAATGGGGTTATATTGTTATTTCCTATGCATGCATGCTTTTCCCTTTCTCTTATATCTTACAGGAAGACACAACATCGAGTCAAAAGTGTGCCGAGGTCGACACACGTTTTACCATGGGGGTATGCAGCGTCCCACTCAGGACATGTGGGATCTGCAAAAGTATTACTTCTTTGTCATTGCTATATTGCATGTCATTTTGCATTGTATACCTGTGATATCCCTGTTCATAGGCTGGTCAGGTGTGCTTCATACTTCCCACCACAAGATGGGGATAGCACCACTCTGGGAAATCTATCCCAGCTCAGGCTTATCTGTGGTTCAGTAGTTCAGTACAGGAAGGTGAGTACAGAAAGCAGTATGGAGAGAGAAGGGTGAGAGAAAGTCAGTCCAGAGAAGGGACACATTTAAACTGCTAAAATCAAAGGATAAAAGCCATTAATCGGCAGCAAGGACCTTTGAGTATACAGGTGAAGGATTTATTAGCCTCCGGCAACCTCACCCATGTCACTGGATTCAAAAAGGACCAGACACAAGTAAGCATTATTACTGAACCACACCCTGAGTCCAGGCCTCCTAAAGTCTATTAGCAGTGGATCAGCAGAACTCCTCTATTTACCCAGAGACTGTATTCTAACTGGATGTTTGTACTGCAACCAAAACCAGACACAGTAAAAGTTGTGAGTTGTATTCTGCCACTGTCTATCTCATTCTTTAACATTGTTACTACAACTGGTTGTACCACCATTAACGGTACTGGCGTCACGACAAATATCATCAAGGGACCCAGCCGCCACAAGCACTCTAAACACCCCTGTCATCACGGGCACCTCAACCACCATCTTGGCTGGCGTTTCCCTATCGCAGAGCGTGCCCCGGAGGATTTCGTGCTGTCTTCCCTTTCACTGTGCGACCGGCCCAGGGAGGCTTTCTGCTAACCGTGAGTAAACCGATGAACTGTATTATTGCTGTCTCTCATCGGCCCACCGTGCACCTCACGTGTTCCCCTGCGGTTCTGGCTCGTCGCATAAGCGGTTCTAATTATGGTGTCAGCAGAGGCTGGCGGCTCCCCCCACTAAAATAATCTTCACTGTGCACTGCAGTGTGATCGGGGAACATCGCTGGTTGGTGGTGGTGTCAGCTGCTCTGTGCTGTGAAGGGTCAGGTGCCCAGTAGAAATCCCTGTGGAGACTGGAAGTAAAGTAGCAGAGAATCTTCTTTGGGATGCCGTGAGTGGGGCCCCCCGCTGACGCCTAGCCCAGATGCAGTGTCACTTGCCTTGCCAGAAGATAGAAAAGGTGGGAGGCCTTCCAGTATGGTGGAGAGCACTAGGCGCGAAGGAGGAGGAAGTTGACTTCTTCTCCGCTTTGAGTGCTGAGCAGGATACACATCCATGACGTCACTCGTTTCTAAACGCCAGGCGGCTCTAGCAACCAGTGGCCAGTAGAGTATCAGGTGGAGGCTGAGGTGGAGTGAGCACCAGCGCTACCGCGGGGTTTGCTCACTCTGTCACTATCATTCCAGGATGCTGTATTTTCCCGGAATAAAGGTGGCGGGACCCGGGACAGACTTGCTAATTGCGGGACTGTCCCGGGCAATCCGGGACACGTGGGCACCCTACCGTCATACTGCGGCAAGGTGGCTGAATCCCGCCAATCGCCGTAGGTGTACGTTAGCACAAGAACTTGCTTGTGTGGGCATGCACGTGCACGCTCCCATTGGGCAGTGGGGGAGCAAATAATCGGGTCCGATGGACTCGATACCCGCCGGCCGCCTGCAATCGTTCCCCGCAGAGACAGAGCGAGGATCTGCCGAAGTAAACAAGGCAGATCTCCGTTCTGACAGGGGTGATCATACAGATCTTATCTTTCTGCCAAGCAGGAAGATGAATGTGTGTGTTTCCCCAGTCACACAGTCTCCCATACAGTTAGAAAACACCTGCAGGGAATACATTTAATCCCTCGATCGCCCCTGGTGTTAACCCCTTCCCTGTCAGTGTCATTAGTACAATAACAGTGCATATTTTTAGCACCGATTACTATAATAATGTCTCTGGTTCCCAAAAAAGTATTAAAAAAAATGTCAGTTAGGTGTCTGATCTGTCCACTGCAATGTCGCAGCCCTGCTAAAATGGAAATGCTGGAAATGCTTTATAGCAGAAAGTAAAAAAAAAAAAAAAAACATAATTTTCGCTCTTTTTTTGTTTACAGCGCAAAAAATAAAAAAACGCAGTGGTGATCAAATACCACCATATAACACAGATATACAGCGGCAAGGAGTACCTAGTACGCAATCTGACACTTCTGCATAGGGCGTGTCGGCGACCTGGTAGTGCTGTGAATAAAAGGATATTTCACCTTTACAAAAAACCTGCCTATGCAGGTAAGGGGTGTTTGTAGTAACAAACTGTGCAGCTCAGACTAAAGTTGAAAAAGGCCCTTACTATAGATGTAGGCCATTTACCTACCTCCCAAAGCCTGACTGGAATACTCCCAGGACGTTGCAAAGTGAGGCCTAGTCCTCACTGCTCACCTCCATCATCACAGGAGTGAGCTCTTTCTCCGATTCATCCCCCTCACATAGTCTTTCTCTCCCCTGATGCAGTAGCTCTGAGCTCAGCATTGAGAGCTCACTCTTGTGATGGAGAAGGCGAGCAGTGATGACTAGGCCTCACTTAGCAACGTCCTGGGAGTATTCCAGTCAGGCTTTGGAAAGTATGTAAATGGCCTACACCTATAGCAAGGGCTTTATTCAACTTTAGTCAGAGCTGCATAGTTTGTTTTTATCTATAAATGTCCCTTATCTGCATAGGCAGTATTGTGGTAAAGGTAAACTAGCCCTTTAAGAAAATATATTGTTTCCCTCACTGACAGGACAGGCCTTGTGTGAATTAATGATGGACAGCTGCTGTCCATCATCATTAATTCACACAAGGCCTGTCCTGTCAGTGAGGGGAATAATATATTTTCTTTCCCTGAAAAGCACTGAATAAAATCCATTGCTTCCCCAAGTAAAAGCACCAAACACAGTACACCAAAACACTGGTTAGGCGCACATTTAGCCCTTTGATTGCCCTGTTTAACCCCTTCCCAACCAGTGTTACTAGTACAGTCACAGTGCATATTTTTAGCACTGATCACTATTTTAGTGTCACTGGTTCCCACAAAGCGTCATAAGTGTTAGTCTTCAAATGTCCGCAACAATGTCGCAGTCCCGCTATAAGTTGCTGACCTCCACTATTACTAGTAAAAATTTGAAAATATAAATAAAAATGTTAGTCTACTGTATATCCCATAAGTTGCAAACGCTATAACTTTTGCGTAAAACCAATCAATATTGGGATTTTTGTTTACCAAAAAACATGTGGCAGAATACCACAGGCTATCCCCCAGGGCAAACATTACTGTGTCAGTCGATATATTATCCCGGCTTGATTGACTCAGAGGGCTTTCCTCTGTATAATCCTTTGGATCCAGGACCGAAATACTTACTTGTAGTACACTGGGAGCTTATGAGCCTCCACTGTTCCCTTCCTGGATTGCCCCGGAACTAATGTTCTTTTGTTTCTGAGCCAAACCAATTTAGCTTGCTAAATGTGTGGCACCCCCCTACAATTAATATTCTTTATAGAGGAAGTCTTTTCTCTCTTGAGCTCTTGGAGACATTTTTGGCCACCCCTTTACTTTATATGGAATTCTTTTACCTATGAAGTTCCCAACATATGGATATATCTATGCCTATATGGTTCGGATTACTTTAAGATAGTGAAATGTATTTTTCTACTATTACCTTCTCTTGTTTGTCCCTAAGAAGCCTCACAGCGAAACACGTAGACGCACAGGGGACATTATTCATACTCCACATCCTGTATGGTTTTTATCTTTGTATAATGAGTTGCTTTGTATATTTTGTATATTTTCTATTTTTGTAATAACATTTTTTTTTTGATATTCCTGTCCGTTTTGCCTCCAAAGTCGACCACTGATTACCCTTTTTTGAGTAATTATTTTTTTCATGTGGCAGAATACATATTGGCCTAACATTAGGAAAAAAATAGATTTCATATGTTTTATAACAGAAAGTATAAAATATATAAATATTTTTTTCAAAACATTTCAATCTTTTTTTCTTTATAGTGCAAAAAATAAAAACTGCAGAGGTGCTCAAATACCACCAAAGGAAAGCTTTATTTGTGGGAGAAAAAAATACATACCGTATTTTCTGGCGTAGAAGACGACTTTGTAACCCCTAAAATTCTTCTTAATAGTCAGGGGTCGTCTTATACGTCGGTAACCTAACATGTAGCCCGCAGCCGTCCATTTTTCAAAAGCTGCGCCTCCTCCTTCTGCTGTTCCGTGATAGGCGGAACACTCAGCTTCCCAGCAGAGCCTCTGTTCAGTGTTCCGCCTATCACGGATGCCTTCTTGTCCTCTGCCTCAGACGAACACAGTGAACACAGTGTCTCCTGGGAAGCTGAGTGTTCCACCTATCACGGAACAGCACGAGGAGGCGGCGCGGCTTTTGAAAAATGGACGGCGGTGGTCTGACAGATTCTGCATGTCAGGGATAAGGTAAGGGATCGTCAAGACATGCAATGGCACAGTGAGGCATGCAATGGTGGCACAGTGAGGCAGGTAATGGTGGCACAGTGAGGCAGGTAATGGTGGCACAGTGAGGCAGGTAATGGTGGCACAGTGAGGCAGGTAATGGTGGCACAGTGAGGCAGGTAATGGTGGCACAGTGAGGCAGGTAATGGTGGCACAGTGAGGCAGGTAATGGTGGCACAGTGAGGCAGGTAATGGTGGCACAGTGAGGCATGTAATGGTGGCACAGTGAGGCATGTAATGGTGGCACAGTGAGGCATGTAATGGTGGCACAGTGAGGCATGTAATGGTGGCACAGTGAGGCATGTAATGGTGGCACAGTCTGGCATGTAATGGCACAGTAAGGTGAGGCATGACTAGTAGGAAGGGGTCGTCTTAAGGTGAGTATATCCCAAAACCAACATTTTAGCTGGAAAATTAGGGGGTCGTCTTATACGCCAGCAAATACGGTACATTTTGTTTGGGTGCAGTTAAAGTAATTGCAAAAAATGGCCTGGCCATGAAAGGGGGTAAATCTTCCAGAGCTCAAGTGGGTAAATTGACAGAAACTTGGGTGTGCTTCATCCTCTCCATTTTTTTCAGCACAGGATTCATTCAAAAAATTCTAGTCCCCTGGCTGTCTCAGACAGTATCATATTTTGTGTGACCAATTCAGAACTGGGGTCAGTAGCTCAGAGAACTAAAGAATAACATTGCAGCCAGACAATGGACATTTTCAAAAACAGTACAGGAATGGCAACCTACATATTATTAGACACGTACACTGCTAAAAAATGTGTTTGTTTTCGTTTTATTCGTTATTTTTTTTAAATCTTGGGTCATTGATTACGATCTAAATTAGTAAAATTCGAAAAATTAGTAAATTCAAAAATTCCAAATTAAGAAAATTCAGAAATTTGAAGATTCGAAAATTTGAAAATAAGAAAAAAAAAATCCAAAAATTCAAAAAGAACGAAAATCCAAAAATTCTAAATAACAACTAATAATAATGAATTACGAAATTATAGGTATTGGAATTTCCTTTCAAATTTGGCTGTTAGTCAATGTAAAGAATACAAAATTACGAATTATCCGAAATAACAAATGCATCTAAACAAATGGAATGGAATGAATAAATAATTATAAAAAAAGTTATTATATACAATTATTAATTTGTTACATTCCATTCGTATAAATACGGCATTCGTTATTTTGGAACATTCGGAACTTTGGATAAATTTGTGTTTGTTACGTTCTCTAACAGCCAAATTTGAAAGGACGGTCCCCTAGTTACAAAAATCCGACTTACAAACAACTCCTACTTACAGAGGAAGACAACAGGAGGTGAGAGGAAATCTACCCCTAGGAAGGGAAATGTACTCCTGTTATGCTCTGTAAACACGATCGGTTCGTCTGATGAAAACGGTTCGATGGACCGTTTTCATCGGACAAACCGATGGTGTGTGGGCCCCATCTTTTTTTTTTCCCCATCGGTGAAAAAAAATAGAACCTGTTTTCAAATTTTCTGATGGTTAAAAAAACCGATAGAAAAAAACGATCGTCTGTGGGGAAATCATTCGGTCAAAAATCCATGCATGCGCAGAATCAAGTCGACGCATGCTCCGAAGCATTGAACTTCATTTTTCTCTGCACGTCGTGTTTTACGTCAACGCGTTGGACACGATCGCATTTTTAACTAATGGTGTGTAGGCAAGACTGATGAAAGTCAGCTTCATCGAATATCTGATGAAAAAATCCATTGGTCCGTTTTCATCGGATGAACCGATCGTGTGTACAGGGCATAAGAATTATAATGGGAAAAAGATGTCTCCACTGCTGCTTTATCACCAAGGCTTGTTTCCACAACAACACAACATTTTCTAAATCCATTTGTCATTGGGACATAAAGTGAGGTGAAATCTTCTGAACAGATGCACAGACAGCAAAACACAGGTTACAGGGGTGATAACCCTTCCCTATGCTAGCCAAAAAGCTTTTAAACATTTTTTTTGGGCTGGAGCTATACTTAAAAAATTTACCTATTTCGACTCACAGATTCAACTTTAAGAGCAAACCTACAGACCCGATCTTGTTTGTATCCCGGGGACCACCTGTACCTATAATTTTATATAATAATAATAATAATATATAATTTAATAGTTATGTTATATGTTATTATTTTTAGAATTTAACATTTTCGTTCCTATTTTTGGATTTTTGAATTTTGGAATTTCCGGATTTCAAAATTCCGGTACTTTTTGGAATTTCGAATTTTTGAATAATCAAAATGACTAATATTGGGGAACATTTGTTTAACAGGTTTTCGTTAGCTTGGATATTTCAAATTAAAGTCGAAATTGGTTAAAAAAAACGTATTCGGAATGAAACAAATTGCATATGTTCTTTGGGTTTCCTTTAAGATGGGTGGCATAGGCACCATTAGTTTCCTCGGTCTCCAAAATTGAAAGTTCAAGTAGTTCAATTAAACTGGGCTACTATAGGACTTTTGAGTGGTGCACAAAATTTAGGCCGTTTAGTTGTCTATTAACTTTTTTTTCTTAAGGAGATAAATTGTTGTGAACAATGCAAATCACCAGGATGGGTACTGAGGTACTGTATAAGCTGTAGACTCATCAAGGTCTGTGACATCAGTAACACAAGTACTGTAGATGGAGTTAGTTAGGACTATACAGTCTACAGCAGTCAGCCAAACCCCTTAGGGGCAATTGTGCCAGCCATCTGTTAAAGCAGAACAGCCAGATGTCATAATCGTAACCTTCAACAATTGTATGAAGTCATAGGGAACAAGTCAGGCATAACTGGAACACACACACACACACATATATATACATACACACTCACAACAGTAATAATGAATTCTTGATTCCACCCCCATGTCATTCATCACTCCATAGATGATGGTTGGTACATACATACAACAGTGATGATTAATTCTTAATTATTCTTAATTGATTACTAATTATTCTTTCCCATTGCATTCATCAGTCTATGGATTCGTAAACCATTGGTAGTAATAGGTAGCCTATAGCCAATAAATCATTTCCCAAATCAACAATTATCAGTTGTAATGGGCGATCGTTATCTTATGTCTTGGAAAGATTAATGATAGAGGCCCAGAGCAGGACACCACCACCTACGATCACATACCCTAAATTTGCTTTGTCCTCCTAAAGTATATGTAACCCTAAAAATATATTTTTTCTATTTGAGAGTTTATCTATGTTTATTTTAGAAATCATAGTCTCTATCATTACCCTGTGTTCTGCCATCTTTAGTACCTGTCTGATCCTGCCAGTCACCTGTCCTTGTTCAAAACTGACCACGCAAAGTACAGAGTCTGATCTATGTTAGCGTGGTCAGTTTTCATCCTCTGGCTGGCCATTGAGAAGTACAGGACACTGCAGACAGTGGAGTACTAAGTGTGGGGCGGGGGGGCGGGCCACTCCGGGTGCCACACACTGGGGGGGTGTCAGGCCCCCCCCGCGACTGAAGCAGCGGGCGCCAGGCGGGCTTAAGCAGCGGGACATTTTAGTGGGTCAGGCTGGAGGATCCACAGTATGTGTGGTGGGGTGGGTGTCACACACTGGGGGGTGTCAGGGCGGCGCTCCCCCCCACTGAAGCAGAGACAGCGGGCGCCAGGTGGGCTTAAGCAGCACCGCAGACACACAGTGGGGTTGATTTCCTAAAGGCAAATCCACTTTGCACTACAAGTGTACTTTGTAGTGCAATCGCTTTAGATCTGAGGGGTAGATCTGAAATGAGGGGAAGCTCTGCTGATTTTATCATCCAATCATCTACAAGTACAAATGCTGTTTTTTATTATCCTTGCATGTCCCACTCAGATCTACAGTGACTGTATTTCCAAGTGCACTTGTAGTGCAAAGTGGATTTGCATTTTGTAAATAACCCCCAGTTTGTCTATATAAGGTAGTTTGTTCAGCTACACCCACCCCCAACCAATCACAGCCTGCCTCTTGAACATGCCCCCTGCTGAAGCACTGCCTGCATCTTGCATCAGGCTAAACCGACTATGGAATACAGGTACTCCGTTTCTCTGCACAGTGTCCTATACCCCCTCATCCCCATCAGGAAGAAGTGATGCATGGTCACATGACAGAACTTTTTATCGTGTAAAAAGGTAAGAAAGATAATTTTTGAGACTAAGCAAAAGCAGTTATGATGCCTGCATACAATAGGTATAACTGTATTAGAAAATGTCAATAATATAGTACGTTCACTACTACTTTAATAATTACCCTCTCCCTTTATTAACACCTTCAGCCCGGAAGGTTTTACCCACATCCTGACCAGGCCATTTTTTGAGAAACGGAACTGCGTCGCTTTAACTAAAAATTACACGGTCATGCAACACTGTACCCAAATAAAACTTATGTTCTTTTTTTCCCCCATAAATAGAGCTTTATTTTGGTGGTATTTGATCATCTCTGCTGTTTTTATTTTTTGCGCTATAAACAAAAAGAGACTGACAATTTTGAAAAAATATATATATATATATTTTTTACTTTCTGCTATAATACATATCCACAAAAAAACGTCTCCCCTAATTTTAGGCCAATATGTATTTCGCTACATATTTTTAGTAAAAAAAAAATCCCAATAAGCGTACAGTGGAACCTCAGATTGCGAGTAACGTGGTTAACGAGCGTTTCGCAATACGAGCACTGTATTTAAAAAAATCCTAACCCGGTTTGCAAGTGTTGTCTCGCAAAATGAGCAATTGGCCTGAGGTGGGGGGGGAGCCAAATGGAAATGCTCGGAAAGACATGGAAATACTCCGTTCCTGAGCCTTTCAGCCGAGGTGTCCACGGCCCTTTCCGGTTGTTACCGCCCCCCCCCCCCCCCTACCTCTGGTATTGCATGCCATTGAAGTCAATGCGGGAAATAATTATTTTCGTTTCCATTTACTTCAATAGGGAAACTCGCTTTGCGAGTACCTCGTAATCCGAGGTTCCACTGTATATTAATTGGTTTGCGCAAAAGTTATAGCGTCTTCAAAATATATAATTTTTTACTAATAATGACGGTGGATCCACAATTTTTAGCGGGACTGTGACATTGCAGTGGACAAATCAGACACTTTAGACAAATTTTTGGGACCAGTGACTTTTATACAGCGATCGGTGCTATAAAAATGCACTGATTACTGTGTAAATGTCACTAGTAAAGAAGAGGCTAATACTAGGGGGCGATCAAGGGGTTAACTGTGTTCTCTCATGTGTGTTCTTACTGTAGGGGGGTGGCAGTGACTAGAGGAGATGACAGATCGTTGTTCCTAGCTAGTAGGAACTCGCAATCTGCCTCTCCTCCCAGAACAGGGATTTGTGTGTTTACACACACACGTCCTTGTTCTGACTCTTATGCCCGCCGGCCACGCCCATCGGCACCTCCACAATGCAGCGTGCGCTCGTCTGCTATCCCGCTTAAAGGACCTGATGAACAGCTATGGCGGTTTGCGGGATTGTGCCGACCTACCGCAGTAATGACGGCAGTTGGTCACAAGCGGTTAAGTATGCACTATGCATTAACACTGACAGCCAAAGCTTGCAGTATGGGGATTGGTTTTTTGATATGCACAATACACACACACTTTAAAGACTTCATGTACACTGCTGCTGGTAAACTGACGTTTAGGAGCAGTTGGGTGTTGTTTCTTCAGCTGCCCCTGAACTCTCCTCTATGTTATCTTATCAGTACATGTACAGGGGGTCGTTTATAGAAGTTTCTAGGCAGTTGAATTTAGAAGCATTTTTTTTTTTTAAAGAAAAAAAAATGCGTTTAGGATGGATTTTCAGAGGCATTTGAAACGCCAAACGCCTGTAACAGCTTGTAAACGCGGTAAACCCATGTACAGGAGTTTTTTTCATTTTTGACTATTTGAACAAAAACGCTTCTAAACGCAAACGCGGCTAAGCGCGACATGTAAACGCGGCAAAACGAACGTTTTTAAATGTGGGTTACTATCTGTCAAGTTAAATCGTTCAGGAGAGGTTGTAAAAATGTCCCGTAGCTGCACCCTCCTCCTCAGATCTGACTGCCAAGTAGAGGAAATGTGTGAGTCTTGGTATTGGAGCATGTTATAATGATGTCTGCTGCTGCTAGCTAATTGATTAAACAGTTTGTGGTGATTGGACACTAGCTAAGGAGTGTCAACCAAGGGTCATCCAGCAATAATCATACATTAGCTTTCAGTGCCAGGAAATAGTTGCTGCTGGTAAAGAGAGTGATCTGCTACAGAAGTGGTTCTCAACTCCTGTCCTCAGGTCCCGCTAAAACCTCGTACACATGATCGGATTTTCATCGGACAAAAAATAGTAGGACTTTTGTCTGAAGGGCATTGGTCAAGAACTTGTATTGCATACAAACAGCAAAGAATTGTTGGCCAACAAACACAAAACTACGTGTTTTTTCAGCTCTTTAGCACCGCTGTTTGGGCAACTTCTGCTAATGTTGTGTTATAGTGTCTAAATACAAGGGCCCCTATATTGTCTAAATACAAGGGCCCCTATGTAGTATTTCTTGAATCTCAGTGGGCTTTGTGTATTTCTTCCAAATCTGTGTAGTAATCCAGTGTGAGACTGTCTCTGTACAGGAGCTTCCTGTAATAAAGACTGGTCACTGCTGCTATCTCTCCTTGTGCAGGGTGACTGGTCTGGTCTCCGCCCACTCCTGAAGTTTTCTGCAGGCAGCCTGTAATAGGAGGATCTGTGGAGTCCCTCCCACAGCTCTACTGTCTGCACAGGTTGTGCAGCACAGTGATGATGTCACCTTTACTTTTAAAATGTTGAGTTTGTAAAGACATTTGATGCACACCATGTGGATTTATATCCTTTCCTTTGTGACAATTGATGAGTGTATGTGTGTGTGTGTGGTGGACTCAACTTCTTTGGCCTGTTCTGAGTGGAACCTGTCCAGTTAAACCACTGTATGGTCGAGTGTACAGCTTGTATAACAGTGTACATTTGCTGTCCCTTCGAAATAACTCAACACACAGCCATTAATGTCTAAACTGCTGGCAACAAAGGTGAGTACACCCCTAATTAAAAATGTCCAAATTGGGCCCAATTAGCCATTTTCCCTCCCCAGTGTCACGTGACTCGTTAGTGTTACAAGGTCTCAGGTGTGAATGGGGAGCAGGTGTGTTAAATGTGGTGTTATCGCTCTCACTCTCTCATACTGATCTCTGGAAGTTCAACATGGCACCTCATGCCAAAGAACTGAGAATCTTTAAAAAAAAAAGATTGTTGCTCTACATAAAAATGGCATAGGCCAGGGGTCTCCAAACATTCTAAACAAAGGGCCATTTTATTGTCCTTCAGACTCTAGGAGGGCCGGACTATGGCCAGTGGGAGTGGAAATTTTCCTGGCATCAGTGGGAGTAAGCATTGCCTCATTTGGTATTAAGGGCAGGAACAGTGCCCAGTCTTTGGTATCATAGGGAGGAATAGTACCCCATTTTTGGTGTCAGTGGGAGAAATGATGACCCATTGTTGGTGGCAGAATAGTGTCTTGTATCAATAATAATAATAATAATAATAATAATGTTTACACTTATATAGCGCCAATTGCAGTGTTGCCGCTGCGTCCAAGTGCTGATAATGGCTGTCATTATTACCCAACTTAATGGTACTCAATGGGAGGAATAGTGCCCAAAGGGCCGGAAAAAGGCAGGCAGAGGGCCACATCCGGCCCTCGGGCCGCAGTTTGGAGACCACTGGCCTAGGCTATAAGAAGATTGCGAAGACCCTGAAACGGAGCTGCAGCATGCTGGCCAAGACCATACAGCGGTTAAACAGAACAGGTTCCACTCAGAACAGGCCAAAAAAGTTGAGTCCACCAAACACACAAATACACTCATCAATTGTCACAAAGGATATAAATCCACATGGTGTGCATCAAATGTCTTTGCAAACTCAACATTTTAAAAGTAAAGGTGACATCATCACTGTGCTGCACAACCTGTGCAGACAGTAGAGCTGTGGGAGGGACTCCACAGATCCTCCTATTACAGGCTGCCTGCAGAAAACTTCAGGACTGGGCAGAGACCAGACCAGTCACCCTGCACAAGGAGAGATAGCAGCAGTGACCGGTCTTTATTACAGGAAGTTCCTGTACAGAGACAAAGTCTCACACTGGATTACTACACAGATTTGGAAGAAATACACAAAGCCCACTGAGATTCAAGAAATACTACATAGGGGCCCTTGTATTTAGATAATATAGGGGCCCTTGTATTTAGATAATATTTGTTTAGCCCAAAGTTCTTCTGACATAACTCTGACCTTTTCTGAACCCTTTAGGCAAAGCTAGCAGGTAATGATAACGGAAGTAAAGCATAGTTCTGCAGATCTATAACCAATTAATAATTATTGACAAAGTGTTGAGTTTCCCCTCTCTTCTTAATACCAAAGTATTTATAAGAGTTCTGTCTTCTCTTTTTGTATTAATTGAGTGTTGACTTTATTTCCTGCAGTAGCTGGAGGCAGCAGCCAGTGCCGCTAATGTCCAGTCGTTAATGATAATTACCACATTTCCGTCACTGACCACAGGAGATGGACTGCGGAGAAGGAGTTGACACATTAGATGTAAACACAACATTGTTATTGTGTGCGGTATATTTTACACTTTATATGGGTTTCAATATTTACTGAAGTCTTCTATTTGAATTTTTGTTTCATTACCTGCATCCTCTGTAATATATAAGGTAAAGGTACCGTATAATAAACGTAATAATAAACTCAACATGTGCAGTCAAATACCTTTAACCAGTTCAATGCCGGGCACTTTCACCCCCTTCTGCCCAGGCCAATTTTCAGTGTTTAGCGCCGTCACACTTTGAATGACAATTACTCAAGAACACTGTACCAAAATAAAATTTTATAATTTTTCGAGACAGAGCTTTTCTTTTTTTCTATTTTTTTTATTCTTTATTTAGGGTACAGAGGCAACCAACACATTGCATCAATATCTGAACAGCGAAAATGTAGTCAAACAGGATAAGTGCATAAGAAACATAAAATCTTGAATCACAAAATGTACAGAGATGAATAGCACTGCTATATTAGCTAATATAAGAATACTAAGTATAAACGAGGTTGGGTACCAAGGTTTTTGTTATACCAGATGGAAGGTAGAAAGAAGAAGAGGAGGGGAGTGAAGAGAAATGGATGGGGGGGAGATATAAAAAAAAAGGGGAGGGGGACCAAACGCGTTAGCCAAGGTTGGATATTAAGGGTGGTCGAGAAGGGCCATCCAGCAGGGATCTGTCTTCGTCCGAGTATATAAACATATTCCATGAAAGCCATGTTTTCATATAACTTTCATGTTTTTATTGTGCAGATAGCCCTTGGCCCTCCATTTTGTTGATGTCCTCAACCTTTCTGGGCCATATTTGGATAGACGGAGGGCACAGTGGCAGCTGGTGGTAATTTTTTTTGGGGGCGTTGGCAACCACAGCCAGCCACACCCCCCAGTCCAATCGGTCGGTCAGGTCTGGAGCACTTACTCCATCTATGGCGGGCAGCGCTTCACTCGGGTGACAAGTGGCAGGCATCACCGCCAGCTTCCCCTGCTCTCCGTAGGCATCACAGCAGCTTCCCCTGCTCCCAGCGGTCATTACATCATCTTCCACTTCGCCCGCTGTCCGCAGGCATCATGGCAGCTTCCCTCCCTCTGCTCTCTGTGGGCATCATGGCAGCTTCCGTTTCCTCCCTCCTTGGTGGCCAATTGGCACAATTCTCCTTTCGGCCAATCAGGAAGCGGGTCTTAGACCCACTTCCTGATTGGAGGATCAGCATGTCAATAGCTAATGTTCATTCACTATTGTAACACACCTGGATGGGCTTGTAGCATAATGCTTTGTGCCCTGAGTCCACCCTATTTTGAAGTCTATTAGAGCCTCTGGCTCTGATCAGGTGCTGCAAAAAAAAAAAAAACTCCTTTGTTAGAATTCATGCGTCCGGCATGGGGGCCGGACGCATTGGATAGGGGGTGGTGCCCGGAGGGTCAGATTTTTTCCATAGCAGTTTTTGGCAGCGCTAAGTGTCATGGACCTTGGGATGCTAAAGTGTTTCTACTTGACATCTGTTACGCAGGAGAGGGTGGCTGATAAATCATAATTCATGTATTACATGAGATGGGACATATTACAAGTGGTTTATTTTGTCCTGACTAGGTCAATAGGACAATGACCCTTCAATGCTTAGCTCAGGCTATTGAAATGCTAAGTGGAGCCGGCTTGTGAAATACCTTTTATTGTGTTCTGCAGGTGAATAGCTGTTGTCAGAGACGGGACGTCTCTGGGAGATAATTACCTCAACTAAATGTCTTTTAGAATGTGATTGACTTCCGGTTCCGGCGCCGCATGAGAGGGCGATAGACAGACACCGCTCCCGCCGCCATCCTCCCGTTTTCTGCCACAGAGCCCGGCCAGAGCTTCGAGGTGTCCCTCCCTCACCCCCGATCCAGAGCGGGCACATATGGATCGCTTTGTAGAGCGATCGTACGCTCGAGCGGTCTCCTCCACACCTCCCGCGGGAGACGCGGCTCCAGGCACAGCCAAGATGGCGGCCGCGCTGCATACGGAGGAGTCTCCTCAGACACACGCTGCCCCGGACACTCAGGCAAATGACCCAGCATCACCAGCGGACATTGCCCATCAGGTGGTCGCCCTGCTGGGACCCACTCTAGCTGCCACAGTAGATGCCGCTGTACAAAGGGGGCTTGAGCAGCTTCACCTGGAAGTGCAGTCACAGGCCCAGAGAATTGCACAGACGGAGGACAGAATATCCTCCCTGGAAGATGATTCCACTGCTCAGTCCGCCATTTTAGCTCGCATAAGCGCTGAAAACAGGGAGTTATGGAGCAAGTTAGACGACCTTGAGAATCGTTCAAGGAGGAACAATATGCGCATTATTGGACTGCCAGAATCAGTTGCTAATAACCAGCTCGCTAACATATGCGCTAAAGTTATCCCTGAGCAACTGGGACTCCGCATACCCTGCGCGGTTGAACGCGCCCATCGCATCGGTCAATACATGGAGAGCCGCACCAAACCCAGACATGTCATTGTTAAATATCTGAACTACGCAGATAAAACCGCCATAATGCAGGCATTCCGCCGCACGCGCTCCCTCTCGCTGGATGGATCAAAACTACTGCTGTTTGCTGATTACTCCATCGAGGTGATGAAACAGCGCAAGGCTTTCTCCGCAATCTGCACAGCTCTGCACCGTGATCAAGTAAAATTCTCCCTGGGGTATCCGGCCACCTTGCGCATCCAAACTAAGTCAGGGGAGCACCTCACTTTTTCATCGCCTGAAGAAGCGGATCGCTACCTTGCGTCGGCCGACGCCGGAATGGATCACACCAACTCTGCAGAGGACTCCTCCTCGTCACCGGCCACTTCTTCTACATCCCGCAAGCAGCCCGATCAAACAACCATACAAACGGAGTCGCGTTGCTCCTCGGACGGATCCTTCAAACAGCCACTGAAACAGTGTCTTGAAGACTATCTGTCGACGGAGACCCATAAGAGATGGGTAGTATTATCATCACTCTTTCTCCCTTTTTGAGTTGACTCTCTACATGCACTGCAGATTCCCAGAACTTAAGCCGCTCGCCCATCTCTGCCCTGATTAGCAACTCTTCCCCACTCAGTTAGCTAGCGCCCTCTTACCCCCCCCCCCCCCTTTCCCCTTTTTTTTTTTTCTCCTCTCCTCCTCCACCCTTCCCCCCCCCTACTCCTCTGAAGCTCATACTTTAACCTTACGGAAGGGAGTGGGCGAATGGCGGGGGTTTTGCCATGCGCTTTACTCTCATGAGGAAAAAAGTGAGGTCCTCCATGTTTGATAGGTGCCTTAGGCACTGGACCTTTGTGTTGTTGTTTATGTATTGTATTGGTTTACTGTTTACACTGATTGTGTTTACCTGTTTTATATCTGTAACCTTAGGATGCTTACAATATTTGGGTGACCCTCGGATTGATGACGCGATGCCGGAAGGCATACTTCATTCCACGCTTCGAGCTCAATACATACCTCCAGCCCAGACATGGCCTCCTCAACCGATGGGAATCACCTGAAGATTGTGTCATGGAACGTTAAGGGGCTTCGTTCTCCAAGTAAGCGCATGTCCATTCTTAGACACTTGAAGCGTCTCCGGACGGATGTGGCCCTGCTTCAGGAGACCCATCTCTCCGCAGATGACTTGACCCGACTGCGCAAATTGTGGGTGGGAACTGTATATGGATCGCCAGCCGTGGGGCGCAAGGCTGGAGTGGCCATTCTCCTACATAAGAACCTGAAACACACTTTTAACCACTTGCCCACCAGGTAAATTCTGGCACTTCTCTCCTTCATGTGAAAATCACAATTTTTTTGCTAGAAAATTAATCAGAACCCCCAAACATTATATATTTTTTTTTAGCAGACATCCTAGGGAATAAAATGGCAGTCATTGCAATACTTTTTGTCACACCGTATTTGCGCAGCGGTCTTACAAGCGCACTTTTTTTGGATAAAAATCACTTTTTTGAATTAAAAAATAAGACAACAATATATTTTGCCCAATTTTTTTATATATTGTGAAAGATAATGTTACGCCGAGTAAAATGATACCCAACATGTCACGCTTAAAAATTGCGCCCGCTCGTGGCATGGCGTCAAACTTTTACCCTTAAAAATCTCGATAGGCGACGTTTAAAAAATTCTACAGGTTGCATTTTTTGAGTTGCAGAGTAGGTCTAGGGCTAGAATTATTGCTCTCACTCTAACGATCGCGGCGATACCTCACTTGTGTGGTTTGAATACCGTTTTCATATGCGGGCGCTACTCGCGTATGCGTTTGCTTCTGCGCGCGAGCTCGTCGGGACGGGGCGCTTTAAAAAAAAATTTTTTGGTTTTATTATTTATTTTTATAATTTTTTTACACTGAAAAAAAAAAAAAATTGATCACTTTTATTCCTATTACAAGGAATGTAAACATCCCTTGTAATAGAAAAAAGCATGACAGGTCCTCTTAAATATGAGATCTGGGGTCAAAAAGACCTCAGATCTCATAATTAGACTTAAATGCAAAAAAAAAAATAAAAAAAAAAGTCATTTTTTCAAATGACAAAAAAAAAAATGTTTCTTTAAGAGGCTGGGCGGGACTGACGTTTTGACGTCACTTCCGCCCAGCAGAGCTATGAGGACGGGTGAAGGAGATTTCTCCTTCAGTCCCGTCCCCGCTCAGCTGCCGGACACATCCGATCCCCTCCGCCACTACCGACGGCTCCGGTAAGCGGCGGAGGGCGCGGGAGAGCGGCGGGAGGGGGGGGCCCCTCTCCCGCCACCGATAACGGCGATCTCGTGGCGAATCCGCCGCGGAGACCGCCGTTATCGTGTACACCACCGCCCCCTGAAAAGATGAATATCTCGGTTGTGGCAGCAGCTGCTGCCGTTATCGAGATATTCAACTTTAAAAAGAGGACGTCTTTTTGACATGGGGCGGTGGTCAAGAGGTTAAGGACGTTCAGACTGACCTGATAGGCCGTAAAATCACGCTACACCTGACCTTAGCTGGCAAGGACGTAGCCATCACTAACATATACGCACCCAATTCACCGGACACCTCGTTCTTTCAGGACTTGGTGGCCTGGATACTAGCTGCCCCGAGTACTTTACATCTAGTGGGAGGGGACTTTAATTCGGTTATGTCCAAGACACTTGACCGAGTGGGCGACACTGCACATAAAACGACCGGACATGCCGAACCGACCTCGATCCCAACGCTCCTAACGCATGCCATAGACTCCATGCACTTAATTGATGTGTGGCGGTTAGCACACCCGACGGACCGGGATTATACCTTTTACTCCCCGCCTCACAACTCTTTTTCCCGCATTGATTACTTTTTTGCCTCCCCCACACTTCTCCCATTGCTATGCGACTCGGAAATCGCTGACGCCAGAATCTCAGACCACAGCCCCATTGCGGTCCAATTGGTTAATCCCCAACCTTCTTCTCCCTCACGCATATGGCGCTTTCCCTCATACCTGGCGGATAATGAGGACTTCCGCCACATGCTTTATGAAGCGTGGACGGAATATACCTCTACTAACGAACCACACCTTACGGAACCAAACCTGTTCTGGGAGGCTGGTAAAGCCTTCCTAAGAGGGAAAATAATCTCCTATACCACCCAATTTAAGAGGAATGCCAGACAACATTATCTGCTAGCGAGTGACACTCTACGTTCAGCGCATGAACTACTTACACTTCACCGTACGCCTGATAACATACGCGCGTGGAGAAAAGCCAAACGAGAATTTGACCTCTGGGCCGAACAACAAGAACTGGTTAAAAACTCCTATTCTAATTTACATTTTCATAGGTTTGGTAACAAAGCGGGTAAACTGCTGGCAAAGCTATGCACGGGGCCAAGGCGGCCCACCCATATCTCTGCCCTAAAGGATCCAGCTGGCACCCTGTTTACCTCGCCTACTGAAATTAGTAAAATATTGGTTGACTATTATACAACACTGTACTCGGCAGATCCGACTGACCAGCCCGCTGCCGAAGCCCTTCTGGCTAAGGTCCGACTGCCCAAACTCCAAGAGGACCACTTAGCTGCTCTTAACGCACCCATAACTGTTGAAGACATCCAACAGACGATCAAATGCTTGACCTCTGCTAAAGCTCCAGGCCCGGACGGTTACACGGCCAAATTCTACAAACTAACTAAAGACTTTATTCCTGATACACTGAAGCATGTATATGCAAACATGTGGGATGGGGGCCCTTATCTCCCTACGGGCACGCAGGCACATATTAGATTGCTGGCCAAAAAAGGTAAGGACCCCTCGCTTCCGGGATCATACCGCCCAATTTCGCTAATCAATGTGGATGTAAAAATACTATCCAAGATTATTGCGTCCCGCTTAGCCCACCTACTTCCCTTTATGCTACACCCGGCACAGTCAGGATTTGTCCAGGGACGCTCAGCCACTCTAAATATACGGAAGGTTCTAATGGCGTTGGAATATGCTAAAATGAACCCAGACCAAGACGTTGCCATAATGTCACTTGATGCCGAGAAGGCCTTTGACAATATCAGTTGGTCCTGGCTGTTCCGGGTGATGACAGATTTTGGTTTCTCGGGTCCAGTTGTGCGTTTTTTACAGCGAATGTATGAATCCCCTACTGCGCGCCTGGTCACCCCTGACTTTATCTCTGACACGATCCCCCTGACGAAAGGAACAAGACAAGGCTGCCCCCTTTCCCCTCTACTTTTCAATATTGCTATCGAGCCTTTATCACGACTACTCAATTCCCCGGACGGGGTCAGTGGCATTACAATAGGTCCACAATCTCTCTGTTCCGCCCTATTTGCTGACGACATATTGTTATTTTCTACACAACCCCTCGCTGACTTTGACAGGTTACGGCAACTATTTCATACTTTCAGACTGTGTTCTGGTTTTCGAATTAATTTTGACAAAAGCGAAATTTTATCGCTTCAGCCCAAAATGGCTGCCAAATGGCGACTTCAATCCCCCTTTGCCATAGCGGCGCACCACATTACATATCTAGGCATTCACATCGGCCGAGAACCTTCCACTTTATACACACTGAACTTCCCACCGTTAATATCTAAAATTGTAAAGGAGCTGGAGGCTTGGGCGGCCCTCCCCCTCTCACTCTTTGGGAGATGTCACCTCTTTAAAATGGTGTCGTTTGCACGCCTACTCTATCCTATGCAGACCATACCTCTCTTATTGAAACATTCTGACGTAACAAGGATCCATAAAGCATTGTCTGCCTTCCTATGGTCTCGCAAGAAACCGCGCATTGCCCTGCAAAAACTATGTCTCCCGAAGTCTGAGGGTGGGGCGGGCCTGCCCAATATCCGTTTCTATAATCTTGCATGCTTACTTAGGCAGGGCCTTGATTGGTTATCTGGCAGATCTAAATACTCCAATACCATGCTCGAGGGTGCCTCGACCTTCCCATATACTCTACCAGCCATTCTTCATTCAAATCCCAACAAATTACCGACGTGCCTCAGGTCAAGTGTACTCATCAAAGATACAGTTATAGCCTGGAGGGAGGTGCAGAGGCTGCTGGGGTTGCCCTCCAGCGTTTCATGCCACCTGCCAATACTAGGCAACCCAATGTTCCTCCCCTCCACTCTACACAAAGCCTTTGAACAGTGGAACATTAGGGGCCTTACCAACATTTCATCGATGTATCTCAATGCCCCTGGCAAGTTTAAGACATTTCAAACCCTGTCAAGGGAATTCTCTCTACCAGCGACACATGCCTTCTTCTACCACCAATTGGTCAGTTATTTGCGCTCATGCTACAGCCCTGGGACTGATCCCTTGCAAAAGTCCTTTATTGATGCTGTACTACGCAGGAATGACTACTCCATCTCCGCCCTATACTCTCACCTTATTGAACATCAGTTTGCCAAGTATCGTCTTAAGCCCTTTCAGAAATGGTCCCAAATATTTGAAGATGAGAGCCTTTCTGAGAAAATCCTTGACGGTTACAGGCGAGTGCACAAACTCGTAATTTCGGAAACATGGCGTGAGACTCAATTCAAAATTATTCATAGAGCATACTACCCTTTCCGTATCAACAAAGCTGAACCAACCCAGGAGCGGTGCCCTTGGTGTTCCACCCCTCGCCCTACGCTGCTTCACCGCTTCTGGGAGTGCAAACCTATTGTTAAATACTGGGACTCTGTTTTGACCTATATCTACAGGATTGCCAAAATACGGGTCCCCAGACATTTCCTGTTATGCATATTCGGATCTGACCCACCCCCGACCACGCCATCGACAAAGAGCTTGCTTCCCATCTCTCACTGGACGCAGGTCTGCCTTCTGATGGCCCGCAGGACTATAATGTCCCATTGGATCAACCCATCACCGCCAAAGCTACCAGCAGTGAAAAAAGCCCTCATGTCACTTTTCTATCTGGAGAGGTTGGACACCATCGTGTTGAACTTTCGGTCCACCTCACGATTCTTTACGAGATGGCGAAAATTCATGGAACATTCCTTCGACCAAGAGGATTTGCAAACACTCATGCAACCATTCCGCTATACAGATTGGTATCTCAAACAGAACCTTGCAAACTCGCTAGGCAGCCTCAAAGTATCCAATCTGTCTGACCCTTCTACGTTTCTGCCACCCTGAACCATGGCACCATATGCTAGTTACTCCTTGACGTTCATGACCCCTTCTTACCTTTTATCTGTGAATATCACCCATTGCCACCTCAGCAGCCAGTTTAATATCCGAGGTTACTGTTTGTTTCATTGTTTTAGCTCTATATTACATTTCTAATGCTCCAAATGTTGCTTCCGCTCCTTCAAGCACTAGGTTTTGTACTGTCACATCCTCCTGCTAATGTAACACTGTTATACAGGTAATCACTGTACCGTTGGTTTAATTGTGCGTTTATTTCTATTTTATATTTTTTTTTACTAGTACATGACTGTGTACGGATCAACTTATTCTGCCCTACTCCAATGTACTGTGAAAATTCCAATAAAAATGTATTTAAAAAAAAAAAAAGAATGTGATTGAAGTTCATTGTATGTGTATTGAATAGTGGGGAATTGCAGACGAGACGCCTAGTCACCTCGTCAGGCTAAATGATTAGATAATTGGCTCATGTTAATTATTCTGATTGCTTCATTGTACCTTATATAACGTGGTAGTAATTACCTCTTCTATATGCGGAGCCAAGCTGTCTAGATAACGTATTCTGTTACAATTAGTAAATAACTTCTCTGATGTCGTTATCTAAAGAAATGTGTCTTGTCAGGTCGGCACCAGAGTGTCTACATAAAATCTGTATGGAAGCCCCAGTGTGTGAAAAGGGGGTGGAGATTTCATTGTTCTTTGATTGATAAGCATGTAAACTGTATATAACCAGCAGAATGCTGCCATTAAAGAGAGTCCTGTTTGAACATACATACAGCCTGCCTGGTGTGTGTTCTTAATGGGTCCGAACGGCACATAGCTGTAGTTCGGATCCCGGAACCTTGGATGACTGGACCATCAGACGTTGCAATTGGCAATCTGATCCAATAGAAGCAGAGGAGTGTCGGGAGAGCAGAACCGAGCGAGCAAGGGTCTCGTCACACTAAGTAAATGATGTAGCACTGAATTATACATTGTAGTAGGAATGTCAGAGCAATGAAGCAAAAAGAAGGCAGGGCCCTCTGGAACTGGATAGTCTGTAAACTGTTGCCTAAGTCTCCGTACTGCCTTCCAGAAAGTCTAGACAAGCCCAAAATATATGCAGGAGCGTCCCCCTTTCTACCAAGCATCTCCAGCAGCAGTCTGAGGTCTATGGGAAGAAGCGGCTTAGGACTGATAGAGTGGGATACCATCTGGCACACAACTAATAGTTGCATTCCTGAACGCATGTGCACACAGACGATTTAAGGGCAAACTGAATGATTTGTCCATCTTGCAGACAGAGCTATCATTTGGTGTATTTAACCTCTTCCCTTTCGCTGAACGCCAATGTACGTTGGCAGAATGGCACTGGTGCCCAAAAGGGCATATCCGTTTGTCCCTTCGTAATCTTTGGCTAGCGGCCCTGCGTGCCCATGTGGGCGTGTGCCTACGGGACCTGCGGACTCTATATCAGTCACTGGCCCGTGATTGCAACGAGTAGAGGAAGAATGGGAAATGTAAACAAGGCATTTCCCTGTTCTGCCTAGTGACATGACAGGGTTTTACTGCTCCCTGTCATCAGGAGAAGTGATTTCTGTCATGTTGTACTGTAGGTAGCCCACCCCCCCCCCTACAGTTATATTTTTTTTGTTATATAAATAAAACGATACATAAAACTTAAAAAAAATAATCTTAATTTCTGTTATACACTTTTACAAATAATCATACTTCTTAAAGGAGTTGTAAAGGCAAAAGGTTTTTTTATCTTCATGCACTTTAGTGCTGTTAATAGCCTTTGCCAACTGCCTGAAAACCGATTCCCAATCATTACAGTGTCTCTTTTTACACTCGGACGATGCGCTTGCTGGATGTTACCAAAAGTCCTGCAAGAAGAATCTTTGGGTGGTATCTTGTGCTCACAAAATGCCCTGCCCATTCTCCGATACGTTACGCCGCTCTAACTTTGGGCGCGAGTTCTTTATTCAGAAAGAACTTGCGCCCTTAGTTACGGCGGCGTAACGTATGTGTTGCGGCGTAAGGTCGCGTAATTCAAATGGGGATGTAGGGGGCGTGTTTTATTTAAATTTCTGTTGACACTTACACCTGGCGGATCTTAGGGATATCTATGGGTAACTATGCGTTTCTATGTGGACATTTGGAAGAGGGGAGGAGCAAGTAGCGCTGGCTGGGGACCCCAGAAGAGGAGAATCAGGGCTGCTCTGTAAAAATTCATTGCACAGAGCAGGTAAGTATAATATGTTTGTTATTTACAAATAAAGAAAAATACATTTATGCCGCGTGCACACGATCGGAAATTCTGACAAGAAAAGTCCGATGTGAGCTTTTTGTCGGAAATTCTGACTGTGTGTAGGCTCCATCTGACTTTTTCTGTCTAAATTTCAGCCAACAAAAGATTGAGAGCTGGTTCTCTATTTTTCCGATGGAAAAAGTTTCTATCAGAAAATCCGCTCGTCTGTATGCAATTCCAACACGCAAAAAAACATGCATGCTCAGAATCAAGCAGAAGAGCCGAACTGCCTATTGAACTTCATTGGTCTCGGCTCGTCGTACGTGTTTTAAGTCACCGCGCTCTTGACGGTCGGAATTTCCAACAAGATTTGTGTGACCGTGTGGATGCAAAACAAGTTTGAGCCAACATTCCGTCAGAAAAAATCCACGGTTTTCTTGTCGGAATTTCCGATCGTGTGTACGCGGCATAATAATATGCAATTAGTTTCAAGATTTCTAACTTTTAAATAGCTTTTTTTCCACTCATGCCTATCTCTTCCTGCCAATGTAAATTAGTATATCCTGCAGAAATTAGCCTAAGGATAAATCATGTTGGCTTTCTTTGTTTAATTTTCTTGCACAACACATATCTAGCTTGGCAATGTTGACATTGTCGCCAATGTTGGCAATGCTGTCATTTATATAGCCGAGTTGTACAACAGGCAATTAGTAGTCACTGCAGTGGGTGTAATGTGAGAGGCAGACGTGATTTACAGATAATTCAGCTTTTCTTTAAAGTGGTTGTAAACCCTTACTTATACCCAGTGAAGTGATTGGCCTCAGGTGATACACAGAGATAAAAATAAATCCTTCTACATAAGTTGTACCTTTTATCTGCAGCCTCTCTTCTGTACAGCCCCCTAAAGCACATATTTTACATGGCATTTCTGATCATCCGAAGACATGATCAATAGGGATCTGATGTCACACATTGCACAGCATAGAGAGCAGAACAGAGTGTAATCTGAAACATGAGTGGAGGGAAAGGACACACCCCCTCTACATAGGGAAACGTGCACAGCTGAGACTGGATTGGCTGTATTGGAGCTCCCTTACCTCATCCCTCTGGATCCCATGCAGTCAACATCTGTCAGAAGGGACACATACAGATAGAGGAATGAGAGAGAAGATAGAAATCACACTATTAGCTGGATTCAGGTAGGCAGGCGCATCGTTGCGGCGGCGTAGCGTATTGTATTTACACTACGCCGCCGTTAGTTAGCTAGGCAAGTACTGTATTCACAAAGTACTTGCCTGCTAAGTTACGGCAGCGTAGCGTAAATATAGCCGGCGTAAGATGAGGATGTGGGGGGCGTGTTTTATGTAGATTAACTGTGACCCGACGTGATTGACGTTTTTATATATATATATATATATATATATATATATATATATATATATATATATATATATATATATATATATATATATATATATATATATATATATATATATATATATATACACAGGTCATTCTAAAAAAATTAGCATATTGTGATAAAGTTCATTATTTTCTGTAATGTACTGATAAACATTAGACTTTCATATATTTTAGATTCATTACACACAACTGAAGTAGTTCAAGCCTTTTATTGTTTTAATATTGAGGATTTTGGCATACAGCTCATGAAAACCCAAAATTCCTATCTCAAAAAATTAGCATATTTCATCCGACCAATAAAAGAAAAGTGTTTTTAATAAAAAAAAAGTCAACCTTCAAATAATTCTGTTCAGTTATGCACTCAATACTTGGTCGGGAATCCTTTTGCAGAAATGACTGCTTCAATGCGGCGTGGCATGGAGGCAATCAGCCTGTGGCACTGCTGAGGTGTTATGGAAGCCCAGGATGCTTCGGTAGCGGCCTTAAGCTCATCCAGAGTGTTGGGTCTTGCGTGTCTCAACTTTCTCTTCCCAATATCCCACAGATTCTCTATGGGGTTCAGGTCAGGAGAGTTGGCAGGCCAATTGAGACAGTAATACCATGGTCAGTAAACCATTTACCAGTGGTTTTGGCACTGTGAGCAGGTGCCAGGTCGTGCTGAAAAATGAAATCTTCATCTCCATAAAGCTTTTCAGCAGATGGAAGCATGAAGTGCTCCAAAATCTCCTGATAGCTAGCTGCATTCACCCTGCCCTTGGTAAAACACAGTGGACCAACACCAGCAGCTGACATGGCACCCCAGACCATCACTGACTGTGGGTACTTGACACTGGACTTCAGGCATTTTGGCATTTCCCTCTCCCCAGTCTTCCTCCAGACTCTGGCACCTTGATTACCGAATGACATGCAAAATTTGCTTTCATCCGAAAAAAAGTACTTTGGACCACTGAGCAACAGTCCAGTGTTGCTTCTCTGTAGCCCAGGTCAGGCGCTTCTGCCGCTGTTTCTGGTTCAAAAGTGGCTTGACCTGGGGAATGCGGCACCTGTAGCCCATTTCCTGCACACGCCTGTACACGGTGGCTCTGGATGTTTCTACCAGGGCCGGTACTAGGCAGGGGCGGGGCGGGCAGCTGCCCTGAGCGCAATGATTTAGTGCAGGAGGAGGGCGCAGTTTGCCTGGTACAATCATGTCCACCACAGAACAGGCTGCAGAATGTAACACAGCAGACAGAGAGCGGCTTTGTCCCTGCATGTAAGCTCGATCGTAGCGCCCGCCCCCTGTCTGCACTGTGCACTATACCAGTACATGTGAGTGATAGAGTGGAGCATCGGCTATCAGTGCTTTCCCTCTCCTAAACAGCGTCTTCTCTCCCCCCTCTCCACTCATCTCTATCACTCCTACTTTCACTTTCACAATGTCCCAGTGTCCGAGGGACATCACCAGCTCTGCCCCCCTTATCTCTCTCTTGGAGCCCATTCCTCCTCTTTGTAGTGCCCCCTCCTCCTGTGTCCTTTTCCTTGGACCCCCTCCTCTCTAGCTGATCAGCCAAGCTGACTGATGTCTCTGTGCTGCTGGGCTGCCACTCACTATTCAGCAAACAGGTAACTAACATACTTTCATGCTTCATATCACTGTTAAAGGGGCTGTAAACCTTCATGTTTTTTTCACCTTAATGCATCCTATGCATTAAGGTGAAAAAACTTTTGTCACTGACCAGCCCCCAGCCCCGTGTTTTACTGACCTGAGCCCGTTTGTTCCCGTCCCGGAGACACGCAAACGCTCTCTAGCCGGGGGTCTCGGCTCTTCATTGGATAGATTGATAGCAGCGCAGCCATTGGCTCCTGCTGCTGTCAATCAAATCCAATGATGCGGACGCCGGGTGTGGGGCCGAGTCTGGCACTCTGTTTATGCACGCAAATGCTGGACTCAGGAGCGCGCACGCTTGGTAAACCCCCAGGGAGAGTGCTTCTCCTAGGGGATTTTCCGATGCGAGAAGGAGCCGCGAGCGGCGTTGACGGCGATCAGGGTCACTCTGTGCAAAACTAACTGCATAGGTGTTGTGTGTATCCCCATGCCAGTACCCCATTCTTATCTACTGGGACATGAGGCTGCATGGACACAGCCACCGTATCCTAACATGACATACAGGTGCAGGTCCCAATAGAAGTGAATGATACGCTGGCACAGGGATGCATACAGGTGCGGGTCCCAATAGAAGTGAATGGGACGCTGGCACAGGGATGCACACAATGTCTGTACATCCCCTTGCTGATAAAAGAGAGCTCTGCACAGGACACACATGTCTGCACCACCTTAGTTGTGTGGATGGGGGGGATCTGCTCAGTTTTCTGTGATCGGACATAGACTGATTAAAAATATATATATACGGATTCATTTATGGGCAGCCTCCAGCTTACAATACACTATACAATCTTATTGTACAATATCTTTTGGATCTACCACCAACTATGTAGTACAAAGGCCTGACTGATTGGATACTAGTTAAATTAATTGTTTAGGTTTGTCCATATATTACAATATTTTGGTAAATCTAACAGAGATTGCGTAGAGATTGTACAATCAGATTGTATAGTGTATGCTCACCTACAGAATAGTGTTCTTGTGCATGAGTAATAACAATGACAAATGTTTTCATGTTTTCCCTGTTATCTTTATTCTCATCTTTGCAGATTTGTTTTCCTAGGAGCTTTGTCTTTGAGTCCATTAAACACCCGGACACATTGTCTAAAGATGGGTACACACTGGGGCTGCGCCAATACCTGTTTTGCACTGGCAATTACGAGTACCAATACTTGTGCTCAAGTACTCACTGATACCAGTAACTGATACCTTTTGTGGCGAGATATGAGCCTATACAAAATTAATGGGTTCATATCATACTGCAAAGAATCGCATGTGATTTGAACAGGAATGCAGTGCGATTTCCTGCACCACTCCTGTGTGAACCCAGGCTGAAGTCACTATGACAAGGCATGGGATTCGGACAGGAATCGCACCGTATTCCTGTTCATATCACATGCAATTCTTTGCAGTATGATATGAACCCATTCATTATGTATGAGCTCAAATCACACTGCAAAATATTGTTTTTAGGTATCGAAGCATTTACATGAGTACAAGTACTTGTGCAAATGCTTAGTGTCAGCAGCGATAGCAGTATCAGTACAACCCTAGTACACGCTATTTTTTTCCAGCAGGCTGAACAGATTCCTGCCTTCACTCAAACAAGATGGATGGAGGAATCCCCCTTCTTTGCTTTAGTACTCTGACAGCAGGACTCCTCCACTGTCAGAATACAATGATCAGAGCTGCCCATACATCGAAAGAGGTTTTTGAGCAAGACCAAGATCAGGTTTAGTTCGTTCTAGCGCATCATTTATAATCTTCAGAAATCACCCTCGGGCAGCCAAGTTACTCATTATTGGCTGCGAACCCCATCAAAGCAAAGCGGTGTACTTTGTGATCATTGTGATGACCAATCACAAATTTAAATAGAAATAATGGTGCACTCCGCAACCATTACATATGTTTTTTTATGCTGCTTCTAGCTCCACCCCCTGCTCTGCGGGGGGGGGCGCATTTTGGCATCCCCGCCCTGGGCACTGAAATACCTTGTCCCACCACTGGTTTCTACTCCAGACTCAGTCCACTGCTTCCGCAGGTCCCCCAAGGTCTGGAATCGGTCCTTCTCCACAATCTTCCTCAGGGTCCAGTTACCTCTTCTCGTTGTGCAGCGTTTTCTGCCACACTTTTTCCTTCCCACAGACTTCCCACTGAGGTGCCTTGATACAGCACTCTGGGAACAGCCTATTCGTTCAGAAATTTCTTTCTGTGTCTTACCCTCTTGCTTGAGGGTGTCAATGATGGCCTTCTGGACAGCAGTCAGGTCGGCAGTCTTACCCATGATTGCGGTTTGGAGTAATGAACCAGGCTGGGAGTTTTTAAAAGCCTCAGGAATCTTTTGCAGGTGTTTAGAGTTAATTAGTTGATTCAGATGATTAGGTTAAGGGCTCGTTTAGAGAACCTTTTCATGATATGCTAATTTTTTGAGATAGGAATTTGGGGTTTTCATGAGCTGTATGCCAAAATCATCAATATTAAAACAATAAAAAGTCTTGAACTACTTCAGTTGTGTGTAATGAATCTAAAATATATGAAAGTCTAATGTTTATCAGTACATTACAGAAAATAATGAACTTTATCACAATATGCAAATTTTTTGAGAATGACCTGTACATAGATTTTTTTTCAAATTTAACCACTTAAGGACCGCCTCCTGCACATATACGTCGGCAGAATGGCACGGCTGGGCACAGGCACGTACAGGTGGGTAGCGCGCATGCGACGCTGACGTGCGCATGCGACACGGTCCGAAGCTCCATGACCGCGGCCCCGATCGCTGCCGGTGTCCCGCAATCGGTCATAGGAGCTGAAGAACGGGGAGATGTGTGTATAAACACACCTTCCCCCTTCTTCACAGTGGCACTGTCATTGATCGTGTGTTCCCTGATATAGGGAAAGACGATCAATGACGTCACATGTCCAGCCCCGCCCCCCTACATTTAGAAACACATATGAGGTCACACTTAACCCCTACAGCGCCCCCTAGTGGTTAACTCCTAAACTGCAATTGTCATTTTCACAGTAATCAATGCATTTTTATAGCACTTTTTGTTGTGAAAAGGACAATGGTCCCAAAAATGTGTCAAAATTGTCCGATGTGTCCACCATAATGTCGCAGTCATGAAAAAAATCGCTGATCGCCACCATTAGTAGTAAAAAAAATAAAGATTAATAAAAATGGCATAAAACTATCCCCTATTTTGTAAACGCTATGAATTTTGCGCAAACCAATCGTTGAACGCTTATTGCGATTTTTTTTACCAAAAATAGGTAGAAGAATATGTATCGGCCTAAACTGAGGAATATCTTTTTTGGGGATATTTATTATAGCAAAAAGTAAAAAATATAGAATTTTTTTCAAAATTGACGCTCTATTTTTTTTTATAGAGCAAAAAATAATGCAGAGGTGATCAAATACCACCAAAAGAAAGCTCTATTTGTGGGAAAAAAAGGATGCCAATTTTGTTTGGGAGCCACGTCGCACGACCGCGCAATTTTCAGTTAAAGCGACACAGTGCCGAATCGCAAAAAAGGGCAAGGTCCTTAACCTGCATATTGGTCCGGGTCTTAAGTGGTTAAAACAGAGAGGTGATCAAATACCACCAAAAAGAAAGCTCTATTTAGTAGGAAAAAAAGGACACCAATTTTCGTTTGGGAGCCACGTCGCATGACTGCGAAATTGTCAGTTAAAGTGACGCAGTGCCGATTGGCAGAAAGTGGCCTGGTCTTTGGCCAGCGAAATGGTCCGGGGCTTAAGTGGTTAAATAAAGATCCCAGCGATTATAAATAATCACTTTTGAGGTTCGGATTGAATCCATACATCTCTAGGCCTGTGCTCACGGGTGACTGAAGACTTGCTTATTCATAGATGCAGCCAGACCTTAATCATGCATGGCAGCCCGGGTTCATCTCCAAGGAGATTGCAAACTGTCTAGCACTCAATGTGTGGGTCAGCACTGCATGGCATCTTAACCTGCATCTACCAAAGGGTGGTAAGGGGCTATTAGGTAGACATGTGCGTTCCCGTTCGTAACAAATGGATTTTCGTACGAATTTGTTAGTATTCGTACATTCGGATCAATTTGGACAATCTTACTAAAATACGAAACACCTAAAAAGCAAAAGAACGAAAATGACATCTATAACGAACGATTTGCATTCCGGATTTTAAATCCTTTGTATGTTTGTATTTTCATTTGTGTGTTTTTTAAATCCATTTCTTTGTCTGTTCGTAAATTTGTGTACTTGTATCGTTCTTTCGAATGGGCACTGGGCAGTGTAGTTAGTGAGTGATTATCTTACTTAATACCCCACTTAATCTTAGCCAATCAGCTTATCTCTTTTGTGCTGAGTCACATTGTACAGTGTAAAGCCTCGTACACGCGATCGGACTTCAAACAAACTTTTTGTCTGAAGGGAGTTGGCCGGACTTTTGAAACCAAAAAATTGTCCGATTTTTTGGAAAATGCTCATTTTGACGTTTGTTGGCAAAAAGTCCGACCGTGTGTACGGGGCTTAAGAGAAAGTATATCTTAATATGGATTAGCCGCGTGTTGCTATTTATTTACGAAAGTACAAAATTACGAATCCATTAAACGAAAATTATTATCTAACAAAATTACGAATTTCGAATCAACGAAAATAAATTAGACAGAATTACAAATCATTCAGTATAAACGAAAATAAAACTTCTTACGAAAATAAGAACGGGTCCGAATAGGAAAACTTGCGTCTTACAAAATACGAACGGGTCCGAATAGGAAAACTTGCGTCTTACGGAATACGAATCTTTACGAATCTACGGAATGAGACGAAACGGAACAAAAAAATCCGAAAATTTTTGTTGTGCACATGTCTACTGTTAGGCATGTATTTTCTTGTGTCCAATTATCAGAAGCCAACAATTACACTTGTGCAAACACCCTGAAGCATTGCATTCTTACAATGACCTTTTTTCCAGAGCCTACTATTCTGCATTTTCATTGCTACTGTGTTTGTTTTTTTGTTTTTTTCACGTCCACTTTGCAGCTGCATTTTGCAGGTTGAATAAACAAGGGGAAGCTTCTACTGGTGAAAAAATCAATAGGTGATACTTCATCCTAAAGCAGTGAGCTCTCAACCCTGACGTGTCCAAGGAGTGAGAGATTGCAAGCCCTTAACCGATGTTTTCTCTGCTGTTACAGAGACTATTGATAATGCTCAGACATTAACTTGTCTCTTTGTACAAAGAAAATACACCCAAGCAGGGAAAGTGGCCAGCTTAGGAAAGCTGTATGTGATGTACAGTGATGAGAAAAGCAGTTCACAAGAAACTAAACTGACCTAGCCTATGGTCACCCTTGCATTGCATTCCTACGTATAATCCAATTGAATGAGCTTACTGGCCAGTTAGCTTGAGGTTATCAAGGATGCACAAAGGACCTGCTATGGTCCATTGCTCTAAAACAGCGGTCTCCAAACTTCAGCCCACAGGCCATCAGTGGCTCTTTTTTGCTCTTGGTGCACTGTGGTGGATTAGGGTAAAATTCCTATTTTCAAATTAGGATAATTCTTTTTATTATTAGAATCACTGAAATGTTGGGTTGCAATGCATTGCAGATATTATGTTGTAAAAGTTACCATTTGAAATGGTGATACAAAAGGACTATTATTAAGAGAAGAAGTCATCCCCCCCACTCTTCACTCTTCCACTCCCAAACCACCCCTCCCTCCTAAATTCCTCATTACAAAGAACAAATATGGACCTTCTGTCTCCTTGTCTTCACTTCACTGCAAACATGGCGACTGTGCAAAGGACTCTTTATGCCTGAATGACACGTGGATGTGGGCAGCATGCCCGAACATGGATTACTTCCAAATAAGGACTTTCATTCCTTGCCCTTTGCTCCTGGACTTGAGGATTGCGTGCCATGTGCTACAGACGTCACATGGCGGGTAGAATGGGTGTGAATGTATAATGTGAACCAATCAGCATGCATAATGTTCTGTGATGTCATTTTACCAATAATAAAATTAACTGGGCAAGCCCAGGGACTTCCTGTTGGGCTGAGAAGCTGAAAGGTGAGGATGTGAAATCTCTCTCTGGTTTGCATGCTCTCACTTTATAATTTGGACAAGTGGCAGAATAGGTTTAATCCTGAAATTGTGTCAGGAAATTAATTAATCTATTACAGCACTATTCCTCCCATTGTCACCAGACACTAACCTTTCCATGGACATCAATGGGGCACTCATAGGTGTGCGCAGCTGATTGCATTAGGGTGAGCACCCCAAAGCTCAAACACACAAATATATATATATATATATATATATATATATATATATATATATATATATATATATTGACTCTATAAATATACTGTATGTGTGTGTGTGTATATAGCGCCTGGTTACTTCAAAGTACCGGTGCTATTTAAATTAAGAGAAAAAGGAAGAGGTACCCACTGATCAATAACATTTGTATTGGCCACATCCCTTGGTAACATATGACAAAAAGAGAGTATCTCCCCCTGGGTGGGATTTTAAAGGCCAAACAAAGTATCAAGGTAAAAAACGATATTTTTGTCATATTTAAATTTAGAGGGAGGTCAGAGTGTGGTTAAACTCTGATCTGGTTAAACTGTTTAAATTGGGTCTCTGTCTCAGCTTGCCTGTGCTGTGGGCTCATTCGGTTGTGCTGGGATGTTCTTCCCACCCCAGTGCAGTAGATGGCAGCAGTGGAGTCAAGGTGTGGGTCACATGATTCATTACATGTCTATATGCATTTCATTCATTCACTGTAACACATCCATATTATCAACACTTCTCACTAACCTCCAGCCCCTTGCAGGCATCTTTATTTATTTATTACCTTGCAGTTGTGCGATTTTTTTAACTTCACTGACGCCCACACCACAATTCCCTATCTGCAGTTCATTCATCCCTCACTCTTTTACTCATGATTCAAGTATCATTATCACCTCATTTACATTGACCCATCATACTATTGTAATCCTAGGACACCCGATGCCTACACATGTATAGACAAGATCGCAGCTAGTCCATATATTTAATATATACAATTCCCACTTAGCATTCTTGCAATACAACCAAGAGCTAATTTACCCTACTTCTTTATTTAATATACGGTCATTAATTTGGGAACTTGTTGCAGGTGTCGCTTCTCCTTTCCTCTCCTGTCCTCTGGCAGGCGTCGCCGGTGTGGCTTCTTGTAAGCCCACAGGGTTGGGCTTCTTCCCTCTTTGTTGGGGGGGGTGGCGGGTGACTGCACGATCCTTCAGACTTCTCCACGATTTCCTGACATGCCTGGCCATGCAACTGTCTACTCCTCTTTTTAAGCGGTAACTATATCGCCATGTCATATTTGCACTGTGATGTATGATCATATGTTTTGAATATTTGAAATAATTTTATATGTCTCTTAGAGTCAACGATCCCCTGAAGATGACCACCCTATGGTCGAAACGCGACGGGGATATACATAGCTACATATGCTATGCAATCTTGTTTTACACTTTGCATGTATGGTACTCTTGTTCTACATTTTGCATGTATGGCAATATTGGATTATGCAGGATTTTATGTGGCCAGACCATTTTACATTGTGACATTTGACAACTCCCAAATAAATATGTTTTATACTACTATTTAACAAACAATTCTTCGATCACGTTTATATATTGCTGTCCAAAGCCCCACTGGGGAAAATGTCTTTCTAATAGGTTTGGGTGCTCATTCCCAGCAGCCAATAAGGAGGATTGAGCCGCGCTGCGCATTCCGGGGGAGGGTATTTATGGGGCAGACCCCATTAGTTCTGGGTCCTTCTTCAAGTGTGGCATCCACCTTTAGGGTGTCTGCACCATGGCGCCCCGGCGTTATGGCCTACCGGGCCGGGGCGCGCGTGCCACGCGGAGTTTCTGGTTCTGGGACCAGGCTGGTCCGGAACATTCAAGTTGTGGCCGGGAGCCCAATGGTCGACTGGGTTCCCAAGCCGGGATCCCATGCGGTATAGCTGTTCGGTGGGGAGTCCATCTGAGGAGAGCCAATGAGAGGCTGGCGATCCAATGGGGTCTCAAAAATCCACTGGGGAATCGAGGTATCCGGACACAGAGGCTGGTCACCTGTCAGTCGGTACCTGAGGCCAATTAAAAGGAGATCCAGGCATAATTTCACCAAGGAGGTTTATCTCCGCAACCACAATCAGGAGGGCCTGTGGCAGAGGTTTCTCACTGAATTCATATCCAGGAGGGTCTGTGGCAGAGACTTTTCCTTAAAAGTTTGAGCGATACTCTGGCTGCCAGGTCAGTGAGAGAGTACTGTCGGGGTACGCTATTCCCACTCAAGCAGGAGTGGCGCAAGAAGTGTTACACGTGGGAGAAGTGTGGTGGAGGTAAATAAAAGGAATATTTTTGTGTTGTTACTTTCCTCCTGAGCTTCTCAAATGTTGCCTTTCTTTCATTATATCGTTTATTTGTTCTATTTATTTTTATTTTTTTTATCTATATAAGAGATATACATATGCATGTGTGAAGATATATATTCCAAGTGTTTATTTTCCTTAAAAGAGGTTATGTCAGATATAATGTTTTTAAAGTTACAAGTACATCTTAACCACTTAAGGACCAGCCCATGTACATATACGTCCACAATATGGCACGTACAGGCACATGGGCGTATAGGTACGTCCTCGCCTATTAGCGGGTGGGGGGTCCGATCGGGACCCCCCCCGCTACATGCGGAGGTCGGGTCCGCTCGGGGAGCGATCCGGGACCACGGCGCGGCTATTTGTTTATAGCCGCTCCGTCGCGATCGCTCCCCGGAGCTGAAGAACGAGGAGAGCCGTGTGTAAACACGGCTTCCCCGTCCTTCACTATGGCGGCGCATCGATCGCGTCATTCCCTTTATAGGGAAGACACGATCGATGACGTCATTCCTACAGCCACACCCCCAAACAGTTGTAAACACATACTAGGTGCACCCTAACTCCTACAGCGCCACCTGTGGTTAACTCCCAAACTGCAACTGTCATTTTCACAATAAAGAATGCAATTTAAATGCATTTTTTGCTGTGAAAATGACAATGGTCCCAAAAATGTGTCAAAATTGTCCGAAGTGTCCGCCATAATGTCGCAGTCACGAAAAAAATTGCTGATCGCTGCCATTAGTAGTAAAAAAAAAATAAAAAATAAAAATGCAATAAAACTATCCCCTATTTTGTAAACACTATAAATTTTGCGCAAACCAATCGATAAACGCTTATTGCGATTTTTTTTACTAAAAATAGGTAGAAGAATACGTATCGGCCTAAACTGAGGAAAAAAAATGTTTTTATATATGTTTTTGGGGGATATTTATTACAGCAAAAAGTAAAAAATATTGCTTTTTTTTCAAAATTGTCGCTCTATTTTTGTTTATAGCGCAAAAACTAAAAACCGCAGATGTGATCAAATACCACCAAAAGAAAGCTCTATTTGTGGGGAAAAAAGGACGCCAATTTTGTTTGGGAGCCACGTCGCACGACCGCGCAATTGTCTGTTAAAGCGACGCAGTCCCGAACTGTAAAAACCCCTTGGGTCTTTAGGCTGCATATTGGTCCGGGGCTTAAGTGGTTAAACTTTGAGTGAGGACAAAAGACTAAAAGAGCTATTCAGCTGTCATTCCCTCTTGCTCCTCATTCCAAAGCCCCCTCCGTCAAGTAAAACAAATATGGCGATTTGTGCCTCGTGACAAGAGAACCGTTTATGCTAAATATGGACTTGCAAGAAGAAACCCCCCCTCCTCCTCCTTGAGCTGCCTATGTCCATATATGACTCTGAAAAGAATGTTTCCCCTGCAAACTTGGGTTTAAGATCCCTGTATGACATGAAGGCATTTGTGCCAATTAAAGAGTTTTGAAACATGTGACACGATGCCAAGTACAGACGTCACAGGGGTGTGTAATAAGGGACTGAACTATATGAAACTGACCAATGTGTATGCTTACTTGTGTGATATCATTTTGTCTATAAGGCTATGGAATAAATGGGTTTGGCCTTCTCTCTGGCTGAACGTTGGGAAAAGGTGAAGGATGTAGACTGTTTATCTCTCCTCTCTGGTCCGCATGTTTCACGATTATGATTTGGGTCAAACGGCAGAAATGGGGTTCGCCCTGAGGTTGTATCAGGGGTCAATCATTATCAGAAGGGCTGTTTCCCTATTGCTACGCCTGAATCTGCTATTCTTCTTCCTTCAACTTTATCTTCTTCACCACAAGTTTTATTGTTTTTACCCGGCTGAGTAATAAAGAGCACAGCAAAAGACACCCGTTGCGGACATTCCTTTCCTTCTGCTATAAGCACCATTCACCCCTAGAAATTCGGAGAGCCACGAGGTAAATGTGCCACCCAAAACAAACCAGCAGCTCCTCCGAGGATAGTGCTACACACACATATATATATATATATATATATATATATTGTGACAGGAAGTCAGGTAAATCTGTGGGTGTTGTCACAGTCGGGACATACATTTCTGCCTTGTTAGACAATACACCAATCATTATTAGGCGTCGGCTGCCAGAAATAGCCAGAAAAGCTAAGGGCCGTTGGAAGACTCCAGCTGTTCAGAGTGAGGCAATTAAAGGCCTCTATAAAGTAGCCCAGAGGATAACCACTAATTGGCTGCGTCACTCCTAAGGCTGTGTGAACAGGAGAGCAGTGCCAGAAAATTCTCCTGATGAGGTGAGGAGACCATTGACTTTTTCCTGTGTTAAAAATCTAAAAAGACTATTGTTTTGTGCTGTATGACCAGCACTGTCTACCCAGCAGTAGGCGGTGTTAGACTTCATAGATAGATTCCTGTGCGGAAGGTAGACGCCCAGAGTGGCTACGATTTATTTTATGTTTTGATTTTGCTTGCAATTGTTTTCCAGCAAGATGGAAAAATAAACCAGAAACGTTGTTTTCAACCGTCTTCGACTGCCAGTCTGTATAAATTCAGTGTGTGGTGAACCCAACCAAGGGGTCACACACCCCGCTACCGAGCTAACCCCTCACAATATATATATATATATATATATATATATATATATATATATATATATATATATATATATATATTATATATATATATATATATATATATATATATATATATATATATAAAAAACTATATAGGATTCACCCGCTGCTGTACAGTCCACAAGGGTTTTATTACATGCCGTCTTTGACTCAATCGTTTTGTGAGTAGCCTGTGTTTTTTTAATAAATGATTGTGTCGTATAAAAAGCGGATAGCACTTAGATTGTTTCTTTTTGTTTCCTACACATTGTACATTGCCTGCTGAGCCTAAAGGAATTTAGTGTTCTCTGTGTATTTTAAGCAACGTATTGGAGGATTCTTTGTGGAGGTCTGATCTTTGACAGTATCTGCTTTGCATGACTTCCTGGTAATTCAGGGGTCCATGCTGGGAGGTGAGAAGTACCTAGAGAGACTCTTGGTGGAGGCATTGTCACTTTATGTGAATATTCAGCACTGGTGGACTTTCTTTCACTTGCTACATGCTTCATTTTAAATTGGTCTTTATTCAAAAATCTTTTTGAATATCATATTTGCACTATTTAAATTTATATTAATATTCTATTTAATTGTATTAATTTATATTTAATATTAATAGTTTATATATATATTTAATAGTTTAAATTGCGCAGGACTTTCTTCTTATATAAAAAATACATAAAGATCATACTTATGCCCCATACATACGATCCGAATATCTTACGACAGATCGTACGACTTTTTTTCGCTTAATAGTCGCAAGTTGAAATTAAATGGTTATTAACCACTAGCCGACCGCGCACCGCCGAAATACGTCCACAAGGTGGCTCTCCTAGGCGAGAGCACGTAATATGACGTCCTGTCTATTAGCCGCCGATCGCTCGGTACAGAGCGGGGAACGGGAGCTGTGTGTGTAAACACACAGCTCTCGGTCCTGTCAGCAGGGGAAATGCTGATCCTCGGTTCATACATTGTATGAACCGAGGATCAGTGTTTCCCCTAGTGAGGCCACCCCCCCCCCCCTACAGTAAGAACACACCCAGGCATACTTAACCCCTTCCCCGCCCCCTAGTGTTAACCCCTTCACTGCCAGTGGCATTTTTATAGTAATCCAATGCATTTTTATAGCACTGATCGCTATAAAAATGCCAATGGTCCCAAAAATGTGTCAAAAATGTCCGAAGTGTCCGCCATAATGTCGCAATACCGAAAAAAAATCGCTGATCGCCGCCATTACTAGTAAAAAAAAATATTAATAAAAATGCCATAAAAATACCCCCTATTTTGTAAACGCTATAACTTTTGCGCAAACCAATCAATAAACGCTTATTGCGATTTTTTTTTACGAAAAATATGTAGAAGAATACGTATCGGCCTAAACTGAGGAAAAAAAATGTTTTTTTATATATTTTTGGGGGATATTTATTACAGCAAAAAGTAAAAAATATTAATTTTTTTCAAAATTGTCGTTCTATTTTTGTTTATAGCGCAAAAAATAAAAAACGCAGAGGTGATCAAATACCACCAAAAGAAAGCTCTATTTGTGGGAAAAAAAGGACGCCAATTTTGTTTGGGAGCCACGTCGCACGACCGCGCAATTGTCTGTTAAAGCGACGCAGTCCCGAATCGCAAAAAGTACTCTGGTCTTTGGGCAGCAATATGGTCCGGGGGGTAAGTGGTTAAAGTCACGGAAATTCTCGTACGACAGTAAAAAAAAAAAAAAAGTGATGTCATGTGTTATAATGTATTTGTATTGTATTTTCGGACGACAACTGTACTGACTAAACGAAAATGGTACGATATGGGATTGTACGAGAAAAATTTCCGTGCATGTCCAATAAAATATAATATCGGATGAACCGTCATGATCGGCTCTCGGAAGCTGTACTAACGATCCGATTATCGTACGATTCTTTGTTTATAAAAAAAAAAAAAAAAAAACACTTACACAGTGCATTTATGGATAAAACAGAGGCTGCCAGTGAAAGGTGTTTAAAGGGTAACAACCACTTAAAATATTTATCAATTTATTTATTGCAAATATCTATATACAATTTAATTTTGCAAGGAAACATTTAGTACATGACAAAGAACTCCAAGAGCACCGTGTTTACCATTATCATTGAAAGTAAAAGTCCCCAGATATGTAATAAAGGGGATATCTTTGGCTATGGGACAGAAAGTGAAGGTACCATTCTGGATGGACACTCTGCACAATGCTATTCACCATTTCCAGCAAACTATGCAATGAAAAACTGATTTTTAGTTCACACATACATGCTTAAGCTGGGTCAACTGGTGTATAGCAGTGTGGAGAGGGTCCATCTAGAATTTGTAGTGTTAATATGTGGTCACACAACTTTAGCACCCGATAGTTTAAATACATGTACAAGCTATTGGGATTTGAGCACAGGTTTATCTTTTCTCTGTAGGAAGTGAAGGTAAATCTCCCCAATGGGACATAGATGGCAAAAATAAACCTTACATGGGGTTATAACCCTCCCTATAGTTCTAATCTAAGGTTGTGGGTTGTCTTATTGAAACTTCTGATTCATCCAATAAGAGACATTGCTCAGACTAATTCACTTATTTACAGGCTTGTAAACATCAATAAAGCAGAGTCTAAAATTGTGAAAGGGACCCTAAAGCTCCACCTGTTGACCCAAAAGAAGAATGGATATTTAAAAGGTATAGAATGTGTCTTAAAAAGGAGAAACACTTTAACCACTTCAGCCCCAGAAGATTTTCCCCCTTAATGACCAGGCCATTTTTTGCGATATGGCGCTGCTCTGCTTTAACTGACAATTGCACGTGCGACACTGTACCTATACAAAATTGATGTCCTTTTTTTCCCACAAATGGAGCTTTCTGTTGGTGGTATTTGATCACCTCTGCGGTGGCGATGGACTCATTTTGGAAAAAAAATAATATTTATTACTTTTTGCTATAATAAATATCCCCCCAAGTTACATTTTTTACTAGAACTGAACGTGATCAGCGATTTTTAGCAGGACTGCGACATTGCGGCAGACAGATTTAGACACTTAACACTTTTTTGGGACCAGTGACATTTATACAGCAATTACTGATTACTGTATACATCAGCGCTGTATCCTGGCCTAGGCCAACAAGGCACAGGCCTAGGGTAGCACTTTGCAAGGGGGCAGCACGGAAAGAGTCCCCGCCGGCTTGTGCTACACTGTTAGTGTAAAACAAGCTGCTTCTAATTTTGACTGTCCTATCATCCTGGACCACAAACCTTCCTTACTGTGCTATATGTTTTCTGCTGCACCATTGGCATGTTTATATCTTCTTAGTCCTCTCCATAAAATTATCAGATATTTGTGCTTAAAGTAGAACTATAGGTAATTTTCATTTTGGATAGAGTAAGGGAGGGTTATAGCCCCTGTCAGTTTATTTTTTACCATCCCTGTCCCATTGCAGAGATTTCCCTTCACTTCCTGCCCCATAGCCAAACAGGAAGTGAGATGAAATCAATGCAAATTAAGGGAATCCAATGCCCCCCCCCCCCCAGGCCCTAAAAACTAGTGTCCCCACTAAGGATGAGCTCTGGTGTGTTCGCATAGTACACGCGCAGAGCCCACCAGGAAGTGTGCACAGCGCTGCGCTAATCACAGCCAGGGAGACATTTCCCGATCTCTGCAGCCGAGCATCGGGACACGGTCTCCCTGGCTGTGATAAGCGCAGCGCTGTGCACACTTCCTGGCGGGCTCTGCACGTGTACTATGCGAACACGCCAGAGCTCATTCTTAGTCCCAACCCAAAAATTTCAGGGCCCTTTTAAACAGGAAGGGGTGTGGCCTTGACAGGAAGAGGTGGGCCATTTTAAATTAGGGGGTGTATGAGTTTAGTCAGGCCTAGGGCAGCACAAAACCTAAATACTCTACTGGTATACATGACACTAACAAAAAAGGGGTTAACACTAGGGGGCGATCAAGGGGTTAAGTGTTCCGTAGGGAGGTGTTTCTAACTGTGGGGGGAAGGGACTGACTGGGAGTAGAGAGAGCGCTGTTCCTGATCACTAGGCACAGCAGATCTCTCTCTCCTCCTTTGTCAGAACTGGGATCTGGGTATTTACACTGACAGATCCCTGGTCTGGTTTTTCTGTGAAGCAATTGCGGGTGACCAGATGACATTGTGGCCGCCAGCCAGGTGCATCAGCTCCCCCGCTGTGCAGCGGGCACGTGCACACGCCTGCTATAGCTCTTAAAGGAACCAACGGACACCTACGGCGATTGGCGGGAACAAGCCGACCTGCCACAGTATAAATGTCGGCGGCTGGTCGACAAGTGGTTAAAACTCATAAATCCAAAAAGAACAATACCACTATATGTTCCCTTTCAGACTAAAACACTAAGCTACACAGAATAATCTTGCTGCAATTAACCTCTACGTGGCCAAGGTGGAACATAAAGCACTGTTGTATTCAACTGAGTGAAAGGGTTAAATTCACTTAAGCTGATTGCTGTGTGCCATACACTTCACTTATAATTACCATTCCATCACTTACCCTTGCTGTGACATTGTACTCCTCTATTTAAGTGAGCCCATATTTCATTCTTTTGAGCGTGGAATAAAACAGCCATTCGTAAACAAGAATAAATAAGCTTGGCGCATTCCAGTCTCCTTCTTAGCTCACGTGTGTCAAGGTTTTCTTTATTAGCCTAAAAGCCAATAGCAAGACCCTCAATTGTGAACTCTATGGAAACATAAATGCTGAAATCTAGACAAAGAGCTAAATACTTAGCTTAAAGTATAGGCAATACAAAACCATCACCTCCAGCGCTCAGAGGTCCTCCACTGTTGAATAAGGGAATCCAAAGAGGGACTACAAAAACAAGATGATAGGAAGGTGCAAGCATCTAATGCATTACCGCAAAAAAAATGTATTTGAGCAAATAAGATGGAAAATATTGGATACAGTGGAACCTCGGATTACAAGCATAATCCGTTCCAGGAGAATGCTCGTAATCCAAAGCACTCGCACATCAAAGCGAGTTTCCCCACAGAAGTCAAAATAATTAGTTCCGCATTGACTTCTATGGCATGCAATACTGCATGTGGCCAGAGGTGGGGGGGGGGCGGAGAGCCTCGAAAATACTGGGGGACATCTCGACTGAACTCGGAAAGGCTCGCGAACTGAGTATTTTGAGTGTCTCGAGAATTTCCAATTTTTCTGAACAGCTCCGGTGCCCCCAAATGCGGTACTGCACACCGCAGAGGCTTGAATCCTTCTCGTTTTGCAAGACAACACTCGCAAACCCAGTCAGGATTTTCTTTAACCACTGTCCTCAATACCGGCATATTGTAATAGGACGTCCACAAGGTGGCTATGCCTTCCTGGGTGGATGTCATATGACGTCCTCGGGCCTCCCGGCCGATAGGGGGAACGCGCGTGCGTGCCCGCCACATCCCGTGGGTGCCGATGTGCCTGCCACCTGGTGGACATCTATGTCCGTGATGTCCGCCAGGTACCCGCAATCGGCAGTTACAGAGCCAGGGACGTGGATCTCTGTGTGTAAACACAGAGATCCACATCCTGTCAGGGAGAGGAGACCGATGGTGTGTCCCTTTACATGTTCCCCAGTCAGTCCCCTCCCCCCACAGTTAGAATCACTCCCTAGGGAACACATTTAACCCCTTGATCGCCCCCTAGTGTAAACCCTTCCCTGCCAGTCACATTTATACAGTAATCAGTGCATATTTTTAAGTATAAAAAGTGTCCGAACTGTCCGCCACAATATCGCAGTCCTGACAAAAATTGCAGATAACCGCCATTACTAGTAAAAAAAAAATGGCATAAATCTATCCCCTATTTTGTAGGCGCTATAACTTTTGCGCAAACCAATCAATATACTGTACGCTTATTGCAATTTTTTTACAAAAACTATGTATAAGAATACATATCGGCCTAAACTGAGAAAAAAAAATGGGATATTTATTATAGCAAAAAGTAAAAAATATTGGCCCAGATTCAGGTAGATTCGCGCAATATTTGCGTGGGCAAAGAGCAAAATGTTTTCTCTGCGCCCACGCAAATATTGCGCTTTGCCCGCGATCCACGGAGCAATTGCTCCGTAAATTGCGCGGGCGATATGCTAAACAGCCGGGCGTAAGGCTGCCTAATGTAAATGATCCTGCCGGGGGCGGGAATCATTTAAATTAGGCGCGCTCCCGCGCCGAGCAAACAGCGCATGCTCCGTCGGGAAACTTTCCCGACGTGCATTGCGGCAAATGACGTCGCAAGGACGTCATTTGCTTCTAAGTGAACGTGAATGGCGTCCAGCGCCATTCACGGTTCACTTACGTAAACGACGTAAAATTTGAACGTCGCGAGCGGGAAGCGCAGCTATACTTTAGCATTGGTTGCGCCTGCTATTAGCAGGAGCAGCCTTATGCTAAAGTCGCCGTACGGAAACTCCGTACCTTGCGTGCGCAGGGCCCGCGCAACTTTTGTGAATCGGTGGTAGTATGCAATTTGCATACTATACGCCGATCACAATGGCCGCGCCCCCTAGCGGCCAACGCAAGAATGCAGCCTGGGATGTGAAGGCATAAGGAGGCTTATGTCTGTCACATCCTAGGCTGCAGTCGGTGTAACGAGGTTCCTGAATCAGGGGCACTCGTTACACCGGAGCAAGTAAGCCCTTGCGCCGCGCAACCTATGGTTGCGCGGGCGCAAGTGCTTCTTGAATCTGGCCCATTGTGTTTTTCAAAATTGTCAATCTTTTTTTGTTTATAGCGCAAAAAAAAAAAAAACGCAGAGATGATCAAATACCACCAAAAGAAAGCTCTATTTGTGGGAAAAAAAGGACATCAATTTTGGTTGGGAGCCACGTCGCACGACCGCGCAATTGCCATTCAAAGCGTGACAGTGGTGAAAGCTGAAAATTGGCCTGGGCAGGAAGGGGGTGAAAATGCCCAGTATTGAAGTGGTTAAAAAACATTTGTATTGCGAAATGCTCGTTACTCACAATCTGAGGTTTCACTGTACTTGCAAAGTGCAACTGGTAAAAACACAGACCACAAGATGCCGTATAGTGTAAGGTATGTTTGCTCCAATTGTATCCCACTATATAGCTAAGCTTATACAACGAGATACGATTAAAGCACACAATCCTTCCACTATATGGCATCTTGTGGTCTATGATTTTACCAGTTGCACTTTGCAACTATCCAATTTTTGTCCATCTTGTCTAATCAAATACATTTTTTTTTGCGGTAATGCACTAGATGCTTGCTCCAGGGCCGATCCTATGGTCACAGACACCTGGGTGCAGAAATATTTCTGGTGCCCCCACATGGGCATGGTCATCTTACTAACTCCTCCCCTTTACACGTTTCTATGGCTACGACTCAAACACAGATATGCTCCCCTAAGAAGTCTTCAGTGTCCCCCATCAGAGTCCCCCCACAGCAGGTGTCCCCCATCAAAGCACCCATCAGAGTCCCCCACAGCAGGTGTCCCCCATCAGAGCCCCCCACAGCAGGTGTCCCTCATCAGAGCCCCCCACATCAGGTGTCCTCAGATCGGTACTTGTCCAATAGATTCTTGTAGCTCGGGCGTGCTGGGAGCAGAAGCACATTACAGGGAGCGGGGCATACGTAGCATCTTTGGTTACTTGGAGGATAGCACTCGGGGAGCATTTCTGGAAGTGCACGGGATGATTGGCAGCAGCTCTGGCCAACCCAGAAGCCTCTCATCACACCACCTATGGGAGAAGAGCCGACACACACAGAGGGGGCCATGCACACCAGACAGAATTAATTAGTGGAGCCTAGTGCCAAAACGTATTCCGGTAATAGGCTCCGTTGTGGTACCCAGCCCAGGTTCCAGGGACAGCGGGACGTATGCGCTCTTGTCGGTTGCCAGCGGAGAGAGCAAGCCGGATGGGGAACAGCAGCACCCGCTACATGCGCTCTGCCTTTGGACACAGACAAGGAGGAGGGAGGGGAGCACTTTGGAGCTTCGGCGCCCCCACCTCTACGGCGCCTGGGTGCGGAGCACCCCGTGCACCCTGCCTAGGATCGGCCCTGGCTTGCTCCTTCCAGTTATCTTGTTTTTAACCACTCAAAGTGGGGGTTCACCCTAAAAACTATTTTCTAACATTACATCCAGCTCACTCTCTACATTGACAGTATGCCAAATGTAATTATTTTTTGCTGTACATACCTCGTACAGCTATGGTCTTCCCCGGCTTCCGGGTAGGGCCTCCCGCAGGAGTGGGCGTTCCTATCCAGCAGGTGATTGACGTGATGGCAAAAAACTACCTCCCCTGTCGCATAAAGAGCGTCACGAGTTGCCGAAAGAAGCCGAACGGCGAGTCGGCGCTATACGGCGCCTGCGCACCGACGTTCGGCTTCTTTCGGCAACTCGTGACGCTCCTTATGCGACGAGGGGAGGTCGTTTTTGTCATCACGTCAATCACCTGCTGGATAGGAACGCCCACTCCCGCGGGAGGCCCTACCCGGAAGCCGGGGAAGAAAATAGCTGTACGAAGTTATGTACAGCGAAAAAAAAAAAAAATTGGCATACTGTCAATGTAGAGAGTGAGTATCATGTAATGTTAGAATTTTTTTTTTAGGGTGAACCCCCGCTTTAAGGACCAAGCCTCTTTCTGAGATTTGGTGTTTACAAGTTAAAAACTGTTTTTTTTTTTTTGCTACAAAATTACTTAGAGAATAAAATTAAGTTTGTTGCAATACTTTGTCACATTTTATTTGCGCAGCGGTATTACAAGCGCACTTGTTTTGGAAGTAATACATTTTTTTTATTTAAAAAAATAAGACAACAGTAAAGATAGCCCAATTTTTTTTATATTGTGAAAGATAATGTTATGGCGAGTAAATTGATACCCAACATGTCACGCTTCAAAATTGCGCCCGCTCGTGGAATGGCGACAAACTTTTACCCTCAAAAATCTCTGAAGGCAAAGTATTAAAAATTCTACAGGTTGTATGTTTTGAGTTACAGAGGAGGTCTAGGGCTAGAATTATTGCTCTCGCTCGAACGATCGCCGCGATACCTCACATGTGTGGTTCAAACACCGTTTTCCTATGCGGGCGCTACTCACGTATGTGTTCGCTTCTGCAAGCGAACTTGGCGGGACGAGGTTTGTTTACATTTTTTTTTCTTATTTACTTAACCTTTTATTTCATTTTTTTACACTGTTCTTTAACCACTTGCCTACTGGGCACTTTCACCCCCTTCCTGCCCAGACCAATTTTTAGCTTTCAGCGCTGTCACATTTTGAATGACAATTGCGTGGTCATGCTACACTCTACCCAAATGAAATTTTTATTATTTTTTCCCCACAAATAGAGCTTTCTTTTGGTGGTATTTGATCACCTCTGCGATTTTTATTTCTTGCGCTATAAACAAAAGAAAAGGGACGAGTTTGAAAAAAAAAAAAAAACAATATTTTTTACTTTTTGCTATAATAAATATCCATTTTTTTTTTTACAACATTTTTTTTCCTCAGTTTAGGCCAATACGTATTGCTTCTACATATTTTTGGTAAATGTTATAGGGTCTACAAAATAGGGGATAGACTTATAGCATTTTTTTTATTAATTTGTTTTTACTAGTAATGGCGGCGATCAGCAATTTTTATCGTGACTGCAATATTGCGGCGGACAGTTTGGACACTTTTGACACATTTTTGGGACCATTCACATTTATACAGCGATCCCTGCTATAAAAATGCATTGATTACTGTATAAATGTGACTGGCAGGGAAGGGGTTAACACTAGGGGCGATCAAGGGGTGATTCTTACTGTGGGGGGAGGGGTGTGACTGGGGGAGGTGACCGATGGTTGTCCCCATATACAAGGGACACTCCATCGGGAACCCCTCTACCTGACAGGACATGGAACTGTGTGTTTACACACACAGATCCACTGTCCTGCTCAGTTACTGGGCCATCGCGGCCGTCGGGCATGCGCATCGGGTCCCCAGTGAGGCGGCGGGCGCGCACCCCCTAGTGGCTTTTAAAGGAGCGAAGTCATAGGACGTCCACCCAGAACAACAGGGTCTTCCTCACACTGTCTTTTGACGGCGGGTGGTTGACAAGTGGTTAAAAAAAAAAAAGTATCACTTATATTCCTATTACAAGGAATGTAAATAACCCTTGGAATAAAACAAAAGCATGACAGGACCTCTTAAATATGAAATCTGGGGTTAAAAAGACATCAGATCTCATATTTACACTAAAATTAAATGTCATTTGGAAAAAATATATAAAATGTCCCATTAAGAGCATTGGGCGGAAGTAACGTTTTGTTACATTATGTAATACTATTTTGTTTATATTAATATTTTTAAAATGATTTATTTGCCAACATTTTTATATTGTTTTAGAGCTGCTCCAGTTGTTTTCCCCTCAAAAATATTCCTGACTATTGAATCCACCCTATCCTTTTTCCTATGGAACAATACCCAACCACGGATTGCAAAGTCGTCCCTACAGGCATCTAAACTAAAAGGAGGTCTCGCCTACCCTAATGTACACCATTACTTTATTGCCTATCAACTTGTCTATGTTTACGATTGGTTGAACTCCAACCCTCAGACCCCCTCCATAGCTCTCATGTCAGCCTTCTTTGTCCCAACTACATCTCTCAAAGATGAATTGCACAGGACATTGGAGACCCCTGAGGGACAGCATTAGACGGGGGAGTATTACAGGCAGCACCCCCCACCCCCCCCCCCGGCTTGGTGACCTGCTCACCAGTGGCGTAGCGTGGGTTGTCAGCCCCCGGGACAAGGTAAGCATTTTTGCACTCCCCAATTCTCTTCCCTTCCTACATGAGTACTGACCTACCTGATTCCTACACTGACCACTACACCAATCTCTACACTGACCTACCTGATTCTTATACTGACCACTACACACTGACCTACCCGATTCCTATACTGACCACTACACACTGACTACTACACTACCCACTAACCTACCTTATTCCTATACTAACTACTACACAATACACTACCCACAGACCGCTACACAATACACACTGACCACTACACAAACTACCCACAGACCACTACACAATAAACTACCCACAGACCGCTACACAATAAACTACCCACAGACCGCTACACAATAAACTACCCACAGACCGCAACACAATAAACTACCCACAGATCGCTACACAATAAACTACCTACAGACCACTACACAATACACACTGACCGCTGCACAATACACACGCTGACCGCTACACAAACTACCCACAGACTACTACACAATAAACTACCCACAGACTACTACACAATAAACTACCCACTGACAGCTACACAATATACTACCCACAGACGACTACACAATATACTACCCACAGACTACTACACAATAAACAACACACTGACCGCTACACAATACACACTGACCGCTACACAATATACTACCCACAGACCACTACACAATACACACTGACCGCTACACAATACACACTGACCACCCACATACCGCTACACAATTCACACTGACCGCTACACAATAAACTACCCACAGACTGCTACACAATAAACTACCCACAGACCGCTACACACTGACCACTACACAATAAGTGTTGCGACCGCCGATATGAAATGAACACATAACATTCTACACAGTGCAGTATATCAATGAAAACTGAGAGTCTCTAAACTCTTCAAAAAAATATACTAAAAAATAAAAGTGCATAAAATACTGTATATAGTAAAAGTGGATGGTAAAGATGTAAAGATGTTGTGGTATTGTTGGATTCAGGTAGCCTGGTCACCTTAGTGAAAAGTGATCTAGTGGTGGGAAAAACCTTACATCCTAGGAAAATGGCTGTAGTTTGTGTACATGGGGACACTCGAGAATATCCGGTGACTACGGTTTTCTTTGAAACCTCCCTCGGTAACTTGTGTCACCAAGTGGGTCTAGTTCCCCGACTGCCACATGACGCCATTGTGGGAAGAGATTTCCCAAAGTTCTGGGAACTCTGGGATTGCCCAGATTCCCCAGTAAGTGGTTCTTCTGAGCCTGAACCATCTAACTGAGGATTCTCCTGAGTTTCCGTTCTCAGTCTTAGCAGGGAAAACACCTGTCCCTAGGGAGGAGCCGGCTACCTCAGAAGAGGAACAGCGGCCGATAGGGTTTGATGACCTCGAGGTGCACAGAGAAAATGTTATCACTGAGCAATTGAGGGACCCCACATTGCTAAGAGCCCGGGAGAATGTAGTAAAGATAGTTGGGGAGTTAGTCAACCCTGACGAGATGGTTGCCGTCCCTTACTTCATTATTGAAAGGGACCTGTTATATCGAGTGTCACAGAGGATAGAGGACACCATTGAGCAACTGGTAGTGCCTAAACCCTACCGCAAGATGGTGTTGGAACTGGCCCATGGGCACATTCTTGGGGGACATTTGGGAGCAGAAAAAGCCCGGGAGAGAATCACCCAGAGGTTTTGTTGGCCTGGGATCACTAAGGAAGTGGAAGTGTACTGCTCTTCCTGTCCAGTGTGTCAGATTACTGCACCCATGCCACATTTCCTCAGTCCGTTGGTACCCCTGCCCATTATTGAGGTCACTTTTGAGAGGATCGCCATGGACTTGGTTGGCCCCTTACTGAAGTCCACTAGAGGGCACCAGCAAATCTTGGTAATAATGGACTATGCCACCCGTTACCCAGAAGCGATTCCTCTCAGAAACACCTCTGCTAAAACCATTGCTAAAGAGTTATTTCAGGTTTTCAGCCCCGTGGGTCTCCCTAAGGAAGTCCTAACTGACCAGGGCACCCCGTTTATGTCTAGGGTGACTAGAGAACTTTGTAAACTCCTGAAAGTGACCCAATTACGTACATCAGTATATCACCCTTAAAACAGACAGGTTAGTGGAAAGGTTTAATAAAACCTTAAAACAAATGTTGAGGAAGGTGGTGGATAAAGATGGAAAGAATTGGGATTATCTGCTCCCTTATCTGATGTTTGCCATAAGAGAGGTTCCCCAATCGTCCACAGGGTTCTCTCCGTTTGAGTTACTGTATGGGAGGCACCCCCGGGGCCTACTGGACATTGCCAGGGAAACATGGGAGAGTGAGAGTTCCCCTCATCGAAGTGTGATTAAACATGTGGCACAAATGCAAGATAGAATTGCCCAAGTGATGCCGATTGTGAAGGTACATTTAGCCCAAGCCCAGTTGGCTCAACAAAGGATTTACAATCGTGGGGCCCAGGTCCGTTCCTTTGCACCTGGTGATAGGGTGTTGGTGCTGGTCCCCACGGTCGAAAGTAAATCCCTAGCTAAATGGCAGGGTCCTTATGAAGTGTTGGAGAAAATGGGGGTGGTGAATTATAAAATTAGCCAACCGGGAAGATGAAAACCTGAGCAACTCTATCACGTGAACTTGTTGAAACCATGGAAGGATAGAGAGTCCTTGGTCGCTAAGACTACCCGATCTTCTGCTCCGTTTAACCTGGCTGTCCCTGAAGTTGGGATAGTGGAGACTCTGTCCAAAACTCCGCAACAGGAGGCTAAAGAGTTTGTGCTCCGAAATAGGGAGAAGTTTTCAGACTTGCCAGGTTGGGTCTCCGGAATTGAACATGACATTATCACCACACCAGGGGATAAGGTCAAGTTGAAGCCTTATCGAATTCCAGAAGCCCGGCGAGAGGCAATTTGCCAGGAAGTAAAAAAATGCTTGAGCTAGGGGTGATAGAAGAGTCAAATAGTGATTGGTCCAGTCCCATTGCCTTAGTAACCAAACCAGATGGAAGTTGGCGGTTGTGTAATGATTTTCGCCGCCTGAATAAAATCACCAAGTTTGACACCTATCCTATGCCCCGCATAGATGAACTGATTGATCGCCTAGGCACTGCCCGGTACATGACGACGTTAGACCTGACCAAGGGTTGTTGGCAAATTTCTCTCTCGAAGTCGGCCAGGGAAAAAACAGCATTTGTAACTCCAGAAGGATCTTTCCAATATCGGAGGATGCCTTTTGGGTTACAAAATGCTCCCGCCACGTTTCAACGCACCATGGATAAGACCCTTTGGCCTCATCGAGCCTATGCTGCTGCATACCTCGATGATGTGGTCATCCACAGTGAGGATTGGGACTCACACTTACCAAAAGTTCAGGCTGTGTTGGATTCCATCTGGGAAGCCGGGTTTACAGCCAATCCAAAAAAATGTACCCTTGGGTTAGAAGAGGCGAAGTATCTGGGGTATACCATTGGAAGAGGTCTAATCAAGCCCCAGATAAACAAAGTTGAGGCTATTCAGGATTGGCCACTTCCCGCCAATAAGAAACAGGTTGGTGCATTTTTGGGGATTGTGGGTTATTATCGCCGTTTTATCCCCCATTTTGCCTCACAGGCTGCTCCCCTGACCAATTTGACCAAAGGGAAGGAGTCTGTCATGACCAAATGGACTCCCGAAGCAGAAACAGCTTTTCAGGCTTTAAAACAGGCCTTATGTAGTCAGCCAGTTTTAAATTCGCCTGATTTTTCACGGGACTTTGTGGTTCAGACAGATGCGTCAAATGTGGGGTTAGGAGCTGTACTGTCCCAGATTATCAAGGGGGAGGAACACCCTGTTCTTTACCTCAGCCGGAAGTTGAAGGCCCATGAGGAGAATTATGCCACCATTGAGAAAGAGTGTTTGGTGGTGAAATGGGCTTTGGATTCTCTCCGGTACTACCTCGTGGGTAGACAGTTTGAACTGGTGACGGATCATGCCCCATTGAAGTGGATGGCACAAAACAAGGAGACCAATAGGAGAATAAATAGGTGGTTCCTGGCCCTTCAGGAATTTAGTTTTGTGGTAACGCATCGCCCCAGTGTTAAAATGGGGAATGCAGATGGTTTGTCCTGAGTACATGCGTGCCTGGCAACCTGTGTCCCAACCCTAGGGTTGAAACAAGAGGGGGGGGTATGTGACAGGAAGTCAGGTAAATCTGGGTGTGTTGTCACAGACGGGAGATACATTTCTGCCTTGTTTAAAAAATTCACCAATTACTATCAGGTGTCGGCTGCAGAGGTAGCCAGAAATGTTTAAGGACGTTGGATAGCTTCAGCTGTTCAGAATGGAAAAATTAAGGCCTCTATAAGTTGTCCAGAGGATAACTACTGAATGCTGCATCCTGAGGCTTGTTGAGTTAAGGAGAGCAGTGAGCTGAGGAAGACTTCTGAAGGTGAAGTGGTTGTTTATATTTTCGCTGTGTGATAAGAAAATCAAAAGACTATTGTTTTCGGCTGGAAGACCAGCAGTGTCTGCCCAGCAGTAGGCTGTGCCAGACTCCATAGGTAGGTTCCTGTGTTGTGAAGGTAGACGGCCCAAGTGGCCAGGGTTTATTTTATGTTTTGTTTTGTTTATGCTGTTTGGATGCTTGCACTTGTTTCCAGCAATATGGAAGAATAAACCATTACCCTTGTTTTTTCAACCACCCACGGCTGCCTCTCTGTATAATTCAGTGTGTAGTGAACCCACTCAGGTCGTCACACACCCCCGCTACCGAGCTAACCCCTTACAATACCCTTGCTATGTGTTGGTGACGTATCTTTATAAAAATGGACTCATATCGCACTGCACCGCACCAAAAGTAGTTCATGTACCAATTTTGGAAACTCACTGCGACCAGATTGCATAGTACTTCTGTACAATTGGGTTTATGGAAAAAATAAGAGAGTCAAAGGCTCTAAATCTGACTTTGTAGGCAAGAGTATAATAAAAAAAAAATGTGTATTTGATTAACAAATCATTCACAAACAGAAAATGTATAGAAAGAGTTAAAAAACATACATTCAACACAAAAAATACATAAAACTATGATGTGAACAGAAGGTTGACACCAAATGGACAGCAGTGAGCCCCTGTGCGTCCACGCGTTTCACCATTTTGCTTCATCGGGACACATTTGGGGATGATCGAAAGGAACAGATCTCACTATCTTATCAGCACAAGATTGCCCCCGTGTGGGAGACTCCAGAATGGACCTCAAAGAGGACAAGGTATTCTACCATTGCTAGCGGCCAAATATTGTGTAGGAGCAAACATATTTCTTCCTACAGGGTTTATTGCAGAGTATCGTATATAAAAAATGCATGGTAAGTACCGGGATGATCAAAGAAAGGTAAGAGAAGGGAGAAGGGGGGGGGGGGGTTGTATATCCAAGGCCTTTAAAACTTTTTGGGCCATAGTATCAGACTTGAAAATTCACCCATTTAGACAAATATAAGTCTTGTTACTATGGGTAACAGCCAGATCAGTCTACTGTATGTAGTCCAAGAATCTGTAAGACAGGCATGGATAAAGTAGAATTCAGTATACCGCCCCAGGGAAGCATCAATGTACAATGTGATCCGATGCAGGAAAGTGCACTGCGTTCGGGGGGTCAATTATCACCCCTATATAAAGCTAAATTATGTTTACTGCAAGTTTCTATTGCAGCTTTGTAAAATCTTTGAAAATGGTCAGAGCAAAAAGGACAAAAGTTCTTCCATTTTTCCAGTGCATTCAGGTTGGGTATGTGTGTCCACCTTTACCATCACTTTTACTTACCAGTGCTACAGTTTTGCACCTTTATTTTAGTGACAGAGTAAAATCTCTAGAAGAAGTCGATAAATAACTTCCGTCCTGGGACTTTGCTTTGATTCTTTGTCAAGGTTTTAAGACAAGGCCATAAAACGTTTACTTGCATTGTAAATAAATATTGCCTTTTTGGCATTTTTTTAACTGCTTCTTTTACTGTAATAATGTGGTAGGAACTCTGAGATTAAAAAGATTAAAGTATAATCTACCTAAAAGTGTCATTTTATATACCAATCAGCCCCAACAGGAAGATCATTGACAGGTTAAGTGAATAACATTGATTATCTCATTACAATGGCATCTGAATGTTGGTGGGATATATTAGGCAGCAAGTAAACCTATTGTCCTAGACATTGATGTGTTGAAAGCAGAAAAAAAATGGGCATTGCAGTTTATTGTGGATGGGGTTGCATAGTGGCTAGGGTGACCACGTGTCCCGGATTGCCCGGGACAGTCCCGCATTTTGCCGGTCTGTCCCAGGTCCCGGGCACCTTCATTCCAGGACAATACAGTGTCACGGAATGAAGCGGAGACAGCCATTCCCCCCTCCCCTCTATCTGTTTCCCCCAAAAAAGGCCACCACATCACCGCTTTACTCACTGAAAGCCCCAGGGGCGGATACAGAGTCTAGTCTCGGAAGGGGCACTACCAGAAAATATATTTTTTGGGGGCAATTTTTCAGGAAATGGCTGGTGTTAGCTCCTCACCCGGCGGTGGAAGAGAACCAGACGGCGGCCCCCACCCACCCGAAGACGTCAAAGAAGAAGCCCCCCCTGGTAAAAGAGCTAATAAAGAAGACAGGGGGCGGCCTCCGGAGCAGAAAAATAAAATATTTTAATACACTGTGTGGTTTATTTGTGTTTTTACCACTTTTCTTGCAGGTGAATGGGTAGGGGTACGATGTACCCCATACTCATTCACTTAGGGTGGGGGGGCCGGTATCTGGGGGCCCCCTTATTAAAGGGGGCTCCCAGATTCCGATAAGCCTCCCGCCCGCATACCCCGACAACCAACGGCCAGGGTTGTCGGGAAGGGGCCCTGTCCTCATCAACATGGGGACAGGGTGCTCTGAGGTGGGGGGCCGCAGTGCGCCCCCCTGCCCCAGAGCACCCAACCCCCCCATGTTGAGGGCATGCAGCCTGGTACGGCTCAGGAGGGGGGGGGGGCGCTCGCTCGTCCCCACTCCCTTCCTGGCTGGCCGGGTAGCGTGCTTTGGATACGGGTCTGGTATGGATTGTAGGGGGACCCCCTACGCCGTTTTTTTCGGCGTAGGGGGGCTCTCCTTACAACCCATAACAGACCTAAGGGCCCGGTATGCTCCTGAGGGGGGGACCCATGCCGGATTTTTATTTAAAATCCGGCGGGGACTTCCCCCTCAGGATTCATAACAAACGCCGCACACGTGTAGAATTGGCGGGAATCCAAGTCGGATCTCCCGTCGCTTCTATGACGCGCTTGCTGGGATGTGCTGTCACTATTCCAGTGAGTGTGAGATGTCGGCGAGATCTCGGCACCCTGTCGCCGAGTATCAGCGCGACGCTGTCCTGCTAAAAGCACAATATCACAAACACCTACTGTAAAAGACGATTCACGCTTTTCTGTCTGTTACAGCGTGATGAATGTGCTTACTCCATTATGAACGGTAGTTTTACCAGAACGAGCGCTCCCGTCTCATAACTTGCTTCTGAGAATGCGCAGGTTTTTCACATACGATCATTTTTTACAACCCGAAAAACACAACAAGTTTCTCTGGATCTCTGGAGTTTTTTATGTGGGATCTCTTGTTCATAAATTCCAACTTGGTTTGTGTCAACCAGCATGTTTTGGGAGTCTGACCATCTATATAAAAACATTAACAGTGAGATTGGGAACCTCTTATCATAAGCTCTAGTGATCTCACCAATAGAGACTCGAGAGCTGTAAGCAGGGCTTTTTTTCAGCGGGAACGCAGTTCCAGCACCGCCAGCAATGATTGTATGTAATGGAAAGGATGTGCCGACGGGTCTATTGATGCTGGCTGCTGGGGGAATCGTGGTGACCGCTAGCCTTTTGACCACTGACAGATTCCCCGGCCGGCAAAAATGTCACTTCTGGTTGGACTGCAAGCCGCTGCCCTCTTCTGGATAGGCCCTCACACAGCCTGGCAGCCTGATGCCCCCGGGACAGGCCCAATTTCTGGCCTAGCAGCCTGGGGCAGACGACAAACGTCCACCCAGGCGGCAGTCCGGGTTGCACAGAACACGGATCAACTGACCTCATCCGAATATATAGGCTCTCCCAGCAGGCCAAGGGATTCAAGAAACCCCTGCCGATTGGCTGAGATACCCCATATACCCATAACCTGACATTGAATTGCAATTCTCGTATCTAGTACCACCAAGTACCCGGCCAACTAGTGGTAGAAGAGAAAGGTGCAACAAGGCCAAACTTAGGGAGAAATCAATGGATCTCTAGCAATTGACCAGGGTAACTACTCCTGGCAAGTAAATTTGTGAGAAGCATCCCTGACTAAACCCCAGAGAACTACATTCAAATAATCAAAAAGCTTATTTTACCTTTTGTAACTATTTTTGCTGTTTCAAATGTAATGTTCAGCTAAAAATTGTCATGGTATTGCAAAGTTATACTCATGGCTGGAACAGTGTGATGGTAGGTAAAATTTAAACATTTTTTATTTTAAAGCAGAACTCCAGGCAAATCATTAAGTACACATGTATGTAAATAGCTTTACCTAAAGGACTTGTAATCTTGTTATCCAGGCAGATGTCAGACAGACAAGTAATGCCAGTGCCGATGCTTTCCTGTACTACAATTGAATTTAATCTGTACTACAAAATGCCTTGTATTACTTTTATTCACTATAAAAGCCTCTCTGTTCCTCTCTATAATTCTATTTCATTGTGCTACAGGTGGCTGGCTTTTGCTAATGTAATGATTAAATTCCACCAAATGCCATTCCCCTGTCCATTGGCAGTACCTTCATGTGCCACTGGCAGCAGTGGTGGTCCGTCTATAGAGGGTGCTGGAGCACCACCCCCTCTGGCTCCGCATTGCCACTGAAATAACATACATTCATGCATTGTATGAATGTATTTTATTGTTGCCAGCTGCGGCTGGTCTATTCAGATGGCAGGACCGGACCTTGAGTGCCGACCACCTGAATAACGGCAGCTGGATGGCTGTGCGGAAGTGCCTATCAGAGCCAATGGCTCTGATAGGCTTTCCGAGTACAGCCCTCGTCTCCCGGATGCTTATCCTCGGAACGTACTGGAGGTGCATTCCTTGGATAAGACTGACGGCCGTCTCAGCCAATCAGGTTCACCGATTCTGGTTATCGGTAACCTGATTGGCTGAAGCGTCACCAAGGCGGGAGAAGACATCGAGGGACATGGAAGGAGAAAGGTAAGTGCATTTTACTGGGCACAGAGGCGACAATGGGCACAGAGGTGACAAAGGGCACAGTGGCATCAATGGGCACAGTGGCAACAAAGGGCACAGTGGTGACAATGGGCACAGTGGAAACAATTAAAGGGCACAGTGACATGCACAGTGGCAACAATGGGCACAGGGGCAACAATTAAAGGGCACAGTGACATGCACAGTGGCAACAATGGGCACAGTGGCAACAATTAAAGGGCACAAGGAAAAAATGTGTTACTGCGCTGATCTAATTATCCAGAGGTTTTAAGTGAAATATATATATCAGGGCCACAACGTACCCACTCTTAAATGTGAATAACCTAAATACAAACAATCTGTGAAAATATATGAGTTACATTTAAATCATGCAGTGAAATGGAACTCATATATTTTCACAGATTGTTTGTATTTAGGTTATTCACATTTAAGAGTGGGTACGTTGTGGCCCTGATATATATATTTCACTTATGTCCACATTCCCAGAGATTAAAACCTCTGGATAATTATATCAGCGCAGTAACACATTTTTTCCTTATGCACTATTGACCCCCACCAAGGGTACACAGTACCGCAGCAGATCACGGTTTAATTTATTTATTTTATTTTATTTTGCGCCGGTGACACTCACAACCAATTAAAGGGCACAGTGGCGACAATTGAGGGGCACAGTGGCTGCGTTTGATGGCATGGCACAGTGGTGACAATTGATGGCACAGTGGCTGTGTTTGATGGCATGGCACAGTGACTGCGTTTGATGGCATGGCACAGTGGCTGTGTTTGATGGCATGGCATAGTGACTGCGTTTGATGGCATGGCACAGTGGTGCCAATTGATGGCATAGTGACTGCATTTGATGGCATGGCACAGTGGTGACAATTGATGGCACAGTGGCTGCATTTGATGGGCACAGTGAGGCTGCAATTTTTTTTTTTTTTTCGTTTGCGCCCCCAAAAAAAATTGAGCACCAGCCGCCACTGACTGGCAGTCTCATTAGGCAGGTATGTCAGTTAGCTGGGCAGAGCCAAGATATCAGAATTTTTACTTTGACAATTGAATAAAGTTTAATAATGTTTAAAAAATAAAACACTGTGCATGTCATACTTACCTGCCTTGGGCATTGGTTTTGCACAGAGCAGCCCTGATCCTTCTCTTCTTGGGTCCCCCACCAATACTCTTGGCTCCTCCTTTTTTTAGTCTGTCACCATAGGAAGCAGCTTCCTATGGTTGCACACATGCAGGCCTGATCCTGAGCCAGGCTGTGCGAGTCAATTGACCCTCACCCCCTCCTCAGTGGATTTGTTTGACAGCAGCAGGGGCCAATGGTTCCCTGATGCCTCCATATCCAGTGAGAAGAGAGTGACGCTGCTTTCGGACAGTGTTGGATTAAAGGAGTTGTAAAGGAAATATTTTTTTTTGCTGAAATGACGGTTTACAGGGTATAGAGACATAATAGTTAACCGATTCCTTTTAAAAATGATTAAAAATAGATAAAAATCAATCATATAATGTACCTACAGTTTCAGTTTTGTTTTTGCATGCCGTTTCCTGCTCTGTGATGTGCAGAGCCACAGAGCCAATACAGGGCAGTGATGGTTTGTAAACCAAAACTGATTGGTGTTGAGGGGTTTTAGACACACAGTAATCACACCTCCTTGATTCGTGACCACAGAGAGAAAGCTCCCATGACTTTTTTCATCAGGAAACAGACAACCAGGAAGTGTTCAGAACAGAGAAGGATTAGAGCAAAAACGAACAATGAGGACATGAAACCAGGACTGCAGTAAGGTAAAGGAAGCTATTAAGCTAAAAAAAAAAAAAATCCTTTAGTGACCCTTTAAGATCAGGATCAACTGCTCTTGCAGAGTTCAACTGTACTTTGCACAGTCTACTTGCCTTTAGCAAATAAACCCCAACAAGTTATTTACACCTATGCACGTCCCTCCCGTAAACTTTATCACATTGTTAGACTGACAGCACTGCAAAAGCACTAGGGCTCTGACTGGCTTAGAGTGCAGGCCATCCATCTTTTGGTTTGAACTTTGCTGTACAGGAAGCGAAAAAAAAAAAAAAAAAAAAAAAAAAAAGACATAGGCCCGGATTCACGTAGATCCGCACATTTTTACGGCGGCGTATCGTATTTACGCTACGCCACCGTAAGTCAGAGAGGCAAGTGCTGTATTCACAAATAACTTGCCTCCCAAGTTACGGCGGCGTAGCGTAAATGGGGCCGGCGTAAGCGCGCCTAATTCAAAGGAGGATGAGGGGGCGTGTTTTATGTAAATTATTGGTGACCCGACGTGATTGATGTTTTTCACGAACGGCGCATGCGCCGTCCGTGTACATATCCCAGTGTGCATTGCTCCAAAGTATGCCGCAAGGACGTATTGGTTTCGACGTGAACGTAAATTACGTCCAGCCCCATTCACGGACGACTTACGCAAACGATGTAAAACTTTAAAATTTTGACGCGGGAACGGCGGCCATACTTAACATTGGCTACACCACCTAGGGGGCAGCTTTATCTTTACGCGGCGTATGTCTTATGGAAACAGCGTATCTTTACTGTGAGGGGCAAGCGTGCGTTCGTGAATCAGCGTTTCTAGTCATTTACATATTGTATGCCAAAATCAACGGAAGCGCCACCTAGCGGCCAGCGAAAAAATTGCACCCTAAGATACGACGGCGCAGGCTGTCGTATCTTAGCTAGGTTTAAGTGTATCTCAGTTTGAGCATACACTTAAACTTATGACGGGCTTAGATGCCGAGTTACGTCGGAGTATCTACTGATACGCCGGCGTAACTCTTTGTGAATCCGGCCCATAATTTAGGGAAGTATACTAGTAAAAAAATAAAAATGAATTTACTCCTATTCTAATAAACTCATAACTGCACCAAATGGTGTTTTTCTAAAGTTGTGTTCCAGCAAGCTTTATTTTTGGATAGAGCAGGAAAGGGTTGAAACCTCTATCAGGTTCAATTTATTGTCTGTGTCCTAGTTGTTAAAAATTCCTTCCCGCTCTGGTGACAGGTAGGTTCATGAGCTCAGACAGGTTTTCATTAAAGAGTCCAGTTTAAGTAACATACGAGAATTCATAAATTTCAATAATAGATTCTATCTCAATGGATTCACTCTTCACAGCATTTTCAGAAAGTAACTTTCCAGGAAGTAACTTGTATTTTAGGAACTTGCTTTAGCACAATTACAGCATTTGACAGTCTCAAGGTTTTATTTTACAGAAGTTTGCAATAATTATTTTCTGATCCTTCAGAAAGTAAGGAGTCTAATAAAATACACTGCACAATGAATTTTCAGCACAAATGTTATAGCTCATAAGAGAACTGAATAGATCCGTTGGATAGCTGCCTTTAATAAAAGGAATAGAGATTTTGGGTCCCAAAAGGCCAAATTGTGATCTAGCTCCAGCCCTCTGTACATACAGTGCCTTGAAAAAGTATTCATGTTCCTTGCAATCTTCCACATTTTTTCATATTACAACCTAAAACGTAAATGTATTTTATTTGGATTTTATGTGATTGACCAACACAAAGTGGCATGTAGTTGTGAAGTGGAGGAAAATAATAGTTTTAATTTTGTTTTACAAATAAATATCTGAAAAGTGTGGTGTGCATTTGTATTCCGCCCATTTTACTCTGATACCCCTAACTGGAACCAACTGTCTTCAGAAATCACCTCTATAGTTAATAGAGTCCACCTGTGTGTAATTTAAACTCAGTATAAATACAGCTGTTCTGTGAAGCCCTTAAAGGTTTGTTAGAGAACCTTCATGAACAAACAGGATTGTGAAGGCCAAGGAACACACCAGATAGGCCAAGGATAAAGTTGTGAAGTTTAAAGCAGGGTTATGTTATAAAAAAATATCCCAAGCATTTAACATCTCATGGAGCACTGTTCAATCCATCATCTGAAAATGGAAAGAGTATGGTACAACTGCAAACTTACCAAGACATGGCCGTCCACCTAAACTGACAGGCCAGGCAAGGAGAGCATACCTTCCAGCAGGACAACGACCCTAAACATACAGCCAGAGCAACAATGCAATGGTTTAGATCAGGAGTAGGCAACCTTAAAGAGGTGGAGATCTACCTGAACAACATGGGAGAAGTCAAAGATCACCAGGCATAAAGTCACCTCCTCACACATGTGTAGCACTACCCCCGAAGGAGCTACTGGTTAGTTTTGGGTGGCATGTTACCTGGTGGCTCCTCCGCCATCTAAGGTTGTATGGTGACTGTAGCATTAACGTCAATGTCTTTTTCTGTGCTCTTTATTACCCAGCCGGGTAAAAACAATAAAACTTTGTGGCGATAGAAGAGTTGAAGTAAAAGGAGAACTAGCAGATTCAGGAATAATAGTAGAGAAACAGTCCTGCTTCCAACAACACTTAGTCTTCTTCGCCACTCCAGCCAGAGTGGGTATAGCGTACCTGGACAGGCCTCTCTCACTGACCTGGCAGCCAGAGTATCACTCGGAACTTAGAGGAAAAGTCTCTGCCACAGACTCTCCTTAGGATTGAGGTAGCGGAGGTATAATCCTCCTTTATAGACTTTGGCCTGGATCTCCTTCCGGTAGTTTGCAGGTTACCGACTGAAAGGTGACCAATGTCCAATCTTTCAGTAAATCGGTTCCCTTGTACCCGGTGGATTGTCGAGACCCTATTGGATTGCTAGCCTCTCTTGGCTCTCCTTAAACGGACTCCTCGCCGAACAGCTTCCTCTCACTAGGAACTCGCTTGGGATCTTCTCAGGATACTCGATTACTGGGGCCCTGCTACAGGTTTAAATGTTCTGGACCAACATGGTCCAGGAACACCACGTGGCATGTGCCCTCCGGCCTGGAAGGCCATTTCGCCAGGTGCCGTGATGCAGTCACCCTAAAGGTGGGTGCCGCACTCGAAAACAAGACCCAGACCAATGGCATCTGTCTCAAATACCCTCCCCCAGCATGCACAGAGAGGAGAAACCCTCCTAATAGGCTGCTGGGGGAAAGCACCCAAACCTCGACTCCACTGCTGCCACCCATTGTCCTGGGGTGGGAACAGCACCCCAGGAACAACAGAATAAGCCCACAGCACAGCCAAGCTGAGACAGAGACCCAATTCAACAGAATAACTGGATCAGAGCCAATTAACTCTCTAATCCCCCTCTAAATTTAACAAAGCACCAGTACTTGGAAGTAACCAGGCGCTACACATGATTTAAACCACTAATTGCTAGTGTGTCGCAATGCTTGGCTGCGCTTATCCTGTGAATGACAGTACAGTTTGTTTTGCACTCCTGTGACCTATTTTCAGCAGACAGCAGGCTGAAGCCCAGTGTCGGCTGACATCACAGAGCCGGTCCAGGCTTGGGAAGGATTGCAACCCTATGGTCATAATCCGCCCACATGCCTAGACTGGCACCCCAGCTCATCCTCTTAGTGAGATGCGAATAGGCAGAGCTGGCAACTTCCGCCCCCTCCACAGCTCAGCGCCCCAGTAAGCAGGGGGAGGGGCAGAGCAGAGAGCCGGCCCTGTGCTCACAGCGCTGTGAGAACCAAACGATTGGCGATGTTTGATCACTCAGTTCTCAGTGTTAGAGCGGGGGACAGATGCAGCATTGGCCACCGGCAAGTATTATTAGACCAGCTAGATAGTATGATTTACAAACAAAAATCAAATCCCCAGGTGCATGCATGGAGGCTAGAGTGGCTGACATGTCAGGCTAGAGCTCCGCTCTGTGAGGAGAGATAACCGCGATAGAGAGACAGCCCATCGGAACCAAAAATTCACAATTCATGATACCACAAGCCTGAGAGGTGAGGGGGACATTTTAAAAGCAAAATGGTGTTTGGAGGTGCCTGCAATAAGCAAAAACAGAACCCTAGCGGCAGCGGTCAGCAGGCAAGAGGTACCACAAAAAAAAGCACCAGTCTCCTCAGAGAAGAAATATAAGGCTAAGCTGTCACAACCGGTTATCTCCCCGGACGATACTGACTCTGATACTGAGTTAACCATGTCTCAAACTTCTACACAGGAACCTTTAGTCCCCTCAAGCATTTTAAAACAATTTGAGAAAATGCTTCACAAAGCACTAAAACAAACCTCAGAGCAGATTACAAGCAACCTCACAAAGAAAATAAGACAGTTGGGACACCGCACTGAGGCATTAGAACTGAAAGTGGAGGAAATTAGGAATTATACCCAAGAATACCTGACTGAAATAGATTCCCTAAAGGAAGAAAATGTCACACTTCAAAACAGATTAGAGGATTTTGAGAATCGCGCCAGGAGGTCTAACCTGCGATTCAGAGGAATCCCTGAGTCAGTCATAGATCTACAAGCAACAATTATGGCATTATGTCAGGAATTAAAACCAGGAATACCAATAGAAAGGCTGGAGATGGACAGAGTTCATAGGGCTCTCATGCCCAAAAAAAGCAGATGGACCACCAAGAGACATCATAGCTAAATTCCATTTCTACAAAACTAAAGAGCAAATCTTAGATGCAGCAAAAGAAAAGAACAATTTAATATTCCAAGACCACAACTACCAGCTGTTTTCAGACCTATCCCAATTGACAATAACTAAAAAAAAGGGGAATGAAATGCCAATTAATGGAGCTTCAACACCACAACATTAAATACCAATGGGGATTCCCATTCTCCCTGCGATTCACACATCAAGGAACCAGATTCTCATGCAGAACACCTGAAGAACTTCAGCAAGCACTTCTAGACCTCAAGCTGACTGAAGAGACCCCTGCAAACACTACCTCACGCAGAGGAACAGCCTCAGCTTCCACCCTCAGAAATTCTTCCCAATCTGAGCACAGAAATGGCGATTCTCATTCCCCAAGGCCAAGAAGATACCATGGACTGACTGACCACTCTTGAAACATTCACCCCACAATTTCTGCTTAGGCAGCACCCTCTGGGAAATAAGTACTACAGTTGAAATACCGCCTTTTTTTCTTACTAAAAAGCCTGACTTTTTTTTTTTGGCTTCCTGATGACTGATCCAAATATGGAATTCAGTATTTTTTTTTCTCTAATTTTTCAAATTTTTAGATTTTCCAAAGGAAAATAAAATGCTTAAAAATGGGGTTTTGTAGCCCTTTAGGGTCTTTTGGGGATGTCCAAAGTAAGTTGTAAATTTGGATCGGGTCACATTCAGTTGCTTCTATTGACACCCATAGTGGGGTTTCATTTTGCGCATGGTATTTGGTGCTGCCCTGTAATAGTATGCAAAATTAGGACATCCAAGACCGTGCTATTCTAAACGTGCTTTTTCAGGGTCATTTTGGAAGGCCATAAATGATGCGTTAAATTCCTTTTCTAATTTTATAGCAAGATTTTTAAGTTCTTTTTTTAAGTATCCCCATTTGCTCTTGGAATGTACTTCTTAAAACTGGTTTGTGTGCTTCCCAAATTGTGAGATATTAATATTAGAATTAACAATTTCCGGTACCAAGCCTATTAAGACAATGTGATCGATACGACTCGATGATTGGCTGTGGCTACAGAAGTCCCATACTGCAGTTACACAACAGCCTATGTATGAGGGTGCTACAATAATATTTTTCTTAATAGTGTAAACCAGTGGTGACCTCTAGTGTGGCTTCCAGAGGGAGGGATTTCAGATGGGAGTTCTGTACTTCCAAAGTCCAAAAATGTCAGCCCTGTTGCTTTATTTCAGCATATCAATGCGCACTAAAAAAATTGGCATACAACAACCCCAGCATTGGTGTCAGTGAGTGCATTAATAATCCCCAGAATTGGTTTTAGTGCAAGCAATAATAACCCCCAAAATTGGATCAGTGAGTGCAATAATAACCTCCAACAATAATGGTGTCGGTGAACATAAAAAATAATAATTGCATTGGTTTCAGTTGATGTAATAAAAATACAAAATAATGGTGTAAGTGGATGCAGTAGTAACCTTCAACATTGGTGTCAGTGGATATGATAATATGTAAAAAATAACTACAGCGCTAAATTAAATACTCAAAAATTATAACATTAATAAATCACCAAATAATAAAAAGCTGCAAAAATATTTGGTAGTGGGTCAAACAAAGTAAAGATGTGTATAATATAAAATATTGCGCTAATTATTAACTTAATTAATGATGCCAACCGTGCTAAGACAGTGATTCAAAAAAACAATATAGAAACAAATCCACAAAATGTGTCCAATTGTGTATAGGATGTGCACCAGTGTTTCAATTAAAGCAACAACACCCAGTTCAGTGCAGTGATAGGATTAATCGATGTAATCACAAACACACTCCTGCTTCACAGATGGGGGGATCTCCTCCACACAGACACCGCTCATGAAAAGGAAAGGAGACAGCTCATTGCACAGATGGTATGGCACCAAAAAGAAACAAAAGATATTCCTCTAGAATGGCACACTCACGCTACCGCCGTTAAAATAAAGCATAGATATCCAATGCACCAATCCTCCATAGGGCCGCTCAGCTGATGTTGCATCTACTCATTCGGATCCACTGTCCGTCCCGCTCGTAGCTCCTCCCCCACGCGTTACGTCAATGGTCACTTGACTTACTCATGGGTCACTCCCCGTCACCTAGTGTTGCCAATGTCTTTATGGCCGAGTGGGAGGAAGTTGCAATTTATCAGAACTTGCCAGATCAATTGGTTTTATATAAAAGATTCATTGATGATTGTATCCTCATATGGAAGGGAGATGCGGAATCATTGGTTCAATTCTTTGAGAAATTGAATCTTAACCAGAAAAACATTGTACTTACCTATACCATCAATGATAAAAAGATACAATTTCTGGACTTAGAAATTACACTTGAAGCTCAAAAGATCATTACTAAAACCTTTTTCAAACCGGTAGAACGGAACAGCTATATCCCGGTAGATAGCTGCCATCATGATCCATGGCTCATCAACATACCGAAAGGTCAGTTAGTAAGAATCCGCAGGAATTGTACCGACCCTCAGACCTATCTGGAACAAGCCAACTGGATTGGCGAGAGATTCACCAAAAAAGGGTATGACAGTAGCTTCATACAGACGCAAATAAAAAACGTGTTAGATATACCGAGAGAGACACTAATTGAAGATAAGATTACAAACAAAACCATGGATGACAATATACCAATAATTTTGGACTATAATGTCCAACACAGACAACTGGAATTGATCTTCAAACGGCATTGGTGTATATTGCAAGCTGATCAACAGCTGCAATGTATACTTCCAAGTATGCCAAGGGTAATCTACAGACGTGCTCCCTCTTTGAGGGATTTGGTGGCAAAAAATGTACCCGACCCCCCCACCAAATCAAATACTCTTACCTTTTTTCAGGGAAAAGGCTTTTTTCCTTGTAAAAGGTGTTTTGCTTGCAAAAAGACCAATTTTAATGGTCAAAAATGTTCCAGCTTTACGTCCAATGTTACACAAAAGGAATACCAAATAAAAGACTTAATAACATGCAGAACGGAGGGTGTTGTCTATGCTCTACAATGTTCGTGCTCTCTGCAGTACATTGGTCGCACAAAAAGACCTCTATGGAAAAGGCTCAGGGAACATGTTCAAAATATTAAAAAGGGCTTTCCGAATCATAATGTGTCGCGTCATTTCGCTTCGTGCCACAATATGAATCCTAAAGATCTCAAATTTTGGGCAATTGCAAAATATAACCCCCATTGGAGAGGTAGCCATATGGTACGGACTTTAAGCCAAACAGAATCAAGATGGATACACGAAATGAGGTCCTTATCGCCCAATGGGTTAAATATAGAATTCGACCTCAATTGTTTCATTTCTGATAACTAATTGAGTATTTGGGATAATGTATCTATCTATTTTAATATATACTGAATTCCTCTCTGCAATTTTTAAATTTTAAATTTTATATTTTAAATTTTAAATCATATTTTTAATTTAATCTTAGAGCACTTATGGTTTTTTAAAACCGCAATATATTTGGGAATTTTATTGTATATTTATAAGTGTATGTTAATAATGCGATTATATCTGTGTTTAATTGATTGCTTGATAAGGTTTTGCAATATAAGCTGTAATATTGTTTTTAGCCACTAGAGGCTGCTATGCCTTTGATGCATATCCTTAGTGTCTATTAATGCCAAAATCGGTAAAGTTTTTAGATAAAGTTTTAAACATTTAAGTTCTTATTAAAATTGCTAACATGCATTAGATATTGTGTACAATGCATGTTTAATCCTTTGAATGCCAGCAATGATGACGATGTGCAAATCACTCCTTCGCTCCCGTTTTTACCTGTCAGCCTCACTGACTATAAATACCAACAGCTGAGGACTGACGGGGAGTGACCCATGAGTAAGTCAAGTGACCATTGACGTAACGCGTGGGGGAGGAGCTACGAGCGGGACGGACAGTGGATCCGAATGAGTAGATGCAACATCAGCTGAGCGGCCCTATGGAGGATTGGTGCATTGGATATCTATGCTTTATTTTAACGGCGGTAGCGTGAGTGTGCCATTCTAGAGGAATATCTTTTGTTTCTTTTTGGTGCCATACCATCTGTGCAATGAGCTGTCTCCTTTCCTTTTCATGAGCGGTGTCTGTGTGGAGGAGATCCCCCCATCTGTGAAGCAGGAGTGTGTTTGTGATTACATCGATTAATCCTATCACTGCACTGAACTGGGTGTTGTTGCTTTAATTGAAACACTGGTGCACATCCTATACACAATTGGACACATTTTGTGGATTTGTTTCTATATTGTTTTTTTGAATCACTGTCTTAGCACGGTTGGCATCATTAATTAAGTTAATAATTAGCGCAATATTTTATATTATACACAGTGGATATGATAATGTAACAGTGACCTCACTAGGGTTACTACTTGTTCTAGCATCCACACATCGCCCAGCTGTTCAGACATCCATTTTGGCACACTTTCCCAGACAATGAACAACCTCTTGTTTGCGTTGCTTGTATTAGGGGATTAAACTTAAATGGGGAAAAGGGACATGGGATGCCCAGATAATGAATGTTTAGTAATGGAAATAAATGTAGTTTGAATTCAAATTTGACAGTCTCTCCCTCTGCACATCTTCTCCAGCACACTACTTGAGATCACTTGCTTCACTTCACTGTCCAAATCTAGATTCCTGTCACAATTAGCACATGGCTAGGCCTCACTCTAAATAAGTCCCAACGTTTTCCTGATAGCCCTTTACAGGCAGGGGGTTTTCAGTCCCCTTTGATGAAGCAACCATTTTAGATGAGAAGAATAAATGTGCTGACACTTGGTGGTCTACTGATCCCAGCACGTCCGATACAAATCCTGCCAGGATTGTATCGGCGTCATCGCTTCTCTGGGGACACATGCGGTACTCATTTTGCTGATCAGGCTGCAGGAACTAGCTTTAGTAATCCTATACAATATCCTTGGGTTCACATACCCAGGATCTTTTGGATTGCCTTATCATATGCTATTACCTATCTTGCCCAGCCCAGCACTGTGAGCTTTGAATTACCGCATGCTTTAGATCCCTGGATCCGAGATTTTAGTGCCTACCAGCACCTGACTGTCCGAACACCTGTATGCTTACAATTCAGTGTTTTTGATTATTTCCCCACGCTTGGCTGGCTTGATATATTCTGTCCGTCCAGCCACCGTGGGGTTAACACGCTACTGTCGCTTGTCTACCCCCAATGCGACCTATTTTTTAGATGCAATATCTTATGCTCCCGAGGAAGCGCAAAGCGCGTAACATGTAGAGCAAGCTCTTCACCAAACCTTTGGAATACTACACTGGATACACAACTCAACATTGTACCTGTAACTGTGCTCTCTAACAAAGCCTATATATGACATGATTGTATATTGTTGTAATCACAGTTGTGGTATTAGTTGCTGACTTAATTTCGTAATTTTTTGATTTTATGTCGTTCCATTTTTATGATATTTCATACTAAATAAATCTCTAGTTTTCTACATCTATTTGTACTGTGTGCCCTTAAAGCCCAACTTATTAGTCCTTTCTTCAATTCTCGTTATATCGGGGCGTTGGCACATTATATATAGGTGCATTCGCGGTGTCACCACGCGATATATGCACATTAAAATAGGTCTTCCTTTTTTTACAAGATCCCTCCTGAATGACTTGCCCGGATGTGCTCCCAACTGTGCCCTTTCCTGCGCCTGTTCCAGGACACCTCTCAATGACCATTTAATGAGAGGCTCCCTCCCAGTTTCTGGGCTCCCGGTCTGAGGTACACCCCCCCCCCCCCCCCAGAAGGTAGGTTTCCTCAGACCACGACAGTCTAACACTCCATCATTCAGTTCATCCACCAGACAACACCTTCACAGCAGGCTGACCATGGGTATATATAGGAGGCCTGCCCCCTGCCAATCCTAGTTGGGGATTGGTCAGGGCTCCCATATACACCCCCATGTAACTCCAACCCTTGGCCCTGCCCCTTTTGCAGAACCTTCTCCCTGGAAATAGAGGAGGCTCCCAAAAGCTGAAGTACATGTCAGTCACCCACTTCTACACTAAACCACTCCCCTGCCACCAGTTTAAAACAAACAGGCCTAGCTTACATCAGAGGCCTGCCTAAATTAACCTGTGCGGACAGTAAAAAAACAAACCCACTACTCTAGCACCTACCTAAAGTTAGAGGGTGTTACACTAATGCCTGCAATAATAATCCCCAGCATCGGTGTCAATACCTGTCGCAGCCTTGGTGTCAGACGCAATGATAGCCTCCCATCTATTATATTAGCCCCTAACACTGCTGTCAGTAGTATTAACCCCTTCACGTCAGTGTTCCCCATCAGTGAAATGTAGTCTCCCTTTCTTCTTCTGAAGCCAAGAGTACATAGTCTAACCATCACCATTCCAACTAGGTAGTGCTAAGAAAGCAGTTACAGCAGTAGTCATCTCCAGGTTTACAGTAGTGCTTATATGCTGCATATGACCTAAACTTTTAAATCCTAGTCATGCATCTGCTTTTTAGTCCATTTTACCATTTGCAATGCAGGACCTGCACCCACCACTAATCCTATATTGTATGTGATGACACAGAGCCCCCCCCCCCCCCCACTTCATTCAGGGGTTGGAGTAGTAGAGGGAAAATCACTGCTTGCTGCAGGACCAAAGCAAACTTTAGGTGTCAGAGAACCCCCCCACAAAGATTTCAGTTGTTCACAGACCTCATCTGCTGTGAAAGCAGTCCAGCATGTATAAAGGCTAAAGAAACACATTCATTACATACTGTATTTTCCAGAAACATTTACAGTGTTTGAAGTATTAATACAACTTTTGTTCATTTACAATAAGTTTCAGATAAGCGGTAGAGTAGCAAAACTATTTTGGAGCGGTAAACATTTCTATATATCGTTATATTTTGGTAATATTTCATAGAGCAGATTTGTAGGTGCATGTTCCAGCCGTTTTATGTACATCAAACAGCACAATCAGCAGCTTTGCTGAATAACTACTTCAAGAAAATCAATATCCGAATAAGCCACTCAGTGTATTATTTTCTAGACTGTATGCAATCTTAGAGGTAAAGGTTATATGAATGAGTATAGATCAAAGCTGTCCATAGACCTGCACTGAGATTGAAAGATAAAGAACATTGTTAATGCTGTACTCCTGTACTGGAGGCTGTTTAGAAGATAATTTCATGCTATCAATAAGTTGATATTATTTTTACATTAGGTTCATCAAGCACTAAAAAAAGGAAGGAAAGAAGAGACAGAAGGGGAGGAGGGAGGAATTTAAGAGCAGGGAAGAAAACAGAAGGCAAAAAAAAGAGAAGAAAGAAAAGGGAAGGGAAAGGAAGAGAAAAGAGAGAAGGGAAGTGAAGGGAAGAGAAGAGAGAAACAAAGTGAAGAGAAAGGAAGAGGAGAGAGAGAGAAGGGAAGCAAATAGAAAAGACAGAAGGGAAAAGAAGGAAAGAGAAAATGAAGAGAAAAGAAGAGCAGAGAGAGAGAAGGGAAGCTAATGGGATGAGACAAATGGAAAGGAAAGGGAAATGAAGAGAAGAGAGAGAAGGGAAGCAAAGGGAAGAGAAAGGAAGAGAAGAGAGAGAAGGAAAGCAAAGGGAAGAGAAATGAAGAGAAGAGAGAGAAGGGATGCAAAGGGAAGAGAAAGGAGAAGAGAGAGAAGGGGAGCAAAGGGAGAGAGAGAGAGAGAGAGAGCGAGAAAGAGAGAAGGGAAACAAAGAGAAGAAACAGAAGGGAAAGGAAAGGAAGAGAAGAGAGAGAAGGAAAACAAAGGGAAGAGAAATGAACAGGAGAGAGAGAAGGGAAGCAAATGGAAGAAAAGGGAAGAGGAGAGAGAGAGAGAGAAAGGAAAAACAGAGAAGAAACAGAAGGGGAAGGAAAGGAAGAGAAGGAAAAGCATTGGAAAGGAAGAGAAGAGCTAGAAGGGAAAGGAAAGAAAGGGAATCAAGAGAAAGCATGAAAAGAGAAGGAAAGGAATGGGACGAAAGAGAAAGCATGGAAAGTGAAGGGAAGGATAGGGAAGAAAAAGATGAGGAGGAGGAGGGAGGAAGAGAGAAGGGAAGAGAAGACAGGGAATGGGAAGGGAAGAGAGAATGGGAAGGAGAGAGAAGAAAGGGAAGGAAATAGAAGACAGACAAGGGTAGGGAAGAAAGAGAAGGGAAGTGAAGATATGAGAAGAAAAAGAAGGAAAGAGAAGAAAGAAAGGCAAAAGGGAAGCAGAAAGGGAGAAAATAAAAGAAAAAGAAAAGAGAAAAAAAAGGAAGGGGGAAAGTTTCATGAATGAACATAGATGAGAGCTGTCCATGGACCTGAACGGAGATAGAACGATAAAGCACATTTTTACAGAATATGCTGTAGTCTTCTAGTGAAGACTGTTTTGAAAGTCATCCCAAACCTGGGTTCCATAAACAGCCGTGTGGCCTGCTATGTCTATAGCTACGCCACAGAACAGAATAAAAGCAGGTAGAATATATTCAAGGTTAAAGTATCAGCTGTGTCAAAAAAATAGTCAATCAGATGAGGGAGAGAAGAAAGGGAAGTAGGTAGGTTCCCTTTAACAGCTGGAGTTCTGAATGTTGTCCATTATCCTTACACGATTCAAGAAAAGAGGAACATGCGGTTACCATGGATAACATAAGCAGCTCTAGCTGTCCTGCGCAGCCCTTTCATGCAGACTTTGCTGCGGGCCACGCCAAGCATCTCCTGATCATAAAGTAATCGGTTTCTATGCATGAAACAGTTCCACAAGATAACCCTACTTTGCTCATGTGACTGGGATCAGTAATGCTCAAGCTGCACGTAAATAAATATTTCATGGCTATGTGAAGAAATTGTTAAATCTGTTCTTTGACAGATAAGAATGCAAAGTTATCACAGTGATAAGACAAATCCGAGCTGGTGGCTCTTTATTGTACTAAGTGGAATGAATAATGTAGCAGAGCCTCCTGCTAAAGGGATTTCAGATGGGAGTCCTGTACTTCCAAGTCATATGTCTTAGGAGAGTCTGTATTTTTAGCTTTATGGCATGTTATAAATAGTTAACACATTATTGGTATTAGTTACTAAACAACTTAAAAACGGTCCTGGGACACCCTGCATTTTTGTTACACTCGCTTTTTGACAGCAAAGTGGAGGAAAACCTGTTGCATGATTATTGGGGTGTCTTGTAATTTTAATTAGATTTAATTGTTTTAAAGTTAACGGTTATTTGTTTAAAATTGCTCCGTGCACAGATTTAGGCCTAGATTCACGTAGGGCGGCTTTAGGTTGTGCGGGCGTAGCGTATCTTATTTACACTACGCCGCCGCTACTTAGAGAGGCAAGTGCTGTATTCACAAAGCACTTGCGTCCTACGTTACGGCGGCGTAGCGTAAATTGGCCGGCGTAAGCGCGCGTAATTTAAAGTAGGCAGGTCGTGGGCGTGTTGTATTTAAATGAAGCGTGACCCCATGTGGATGCATGGCCGAATGAACGGCGCATGTGCACGCATGCTCAGTATCATGTCGTATTTACGCTCCAAAGATACGCCGGCTCAATGCCTGTGACGTGAAAGTAACCTACGCACAGCCCCATTCACGTAAGACTTACGTAAACAACGTAAAAAGATACGCTTGTTCCGACGTCCATACCTTGCATGGGCTGCGCCACCTAGAGACCTGCTTTATCTTTACGCCGGCGTATGTCTTATGTAAACGGCATAACTAATTGCGATGGGCGTACGTACGTACGTTCGTGAATCGGCGTATCTTGCTCATTTACATATTCGACGCAGAAATCAACGGAAGCGCCACCTAGCCAGCGTAAATATGCACCCCAAGATATGACGGTGTAGGAGACTGACGCCGCTCGTATCTTGGCCAAATCTATGCGTAACTGATTCTATGAATCAGGCGCATAGATATGACGGCGGCCATTCGGACTTACGACGGCGTATCTGGAGATACACCGTCGTAAGTCTTTGTGAATCTGGGCCTTACTCTGTAATTGTATATAATAATGAGTGTATGATGTCTTGTGTGATCTCTCTGTATACAACAGTCTTGAAAGGGCCAAAAAGTATCTTTAAAAAAGATAACAAAATACTACACTGCATATAAAAAATCATCTTGTATTAAAAAAAAAAAAAAACACATCACCAACACAGCAAAAAGTCAATCTTGTATGTACATTAAGCACTTCCATACTTGGCCAATTCTGGCACCTTTCTCCTACATGAAAAATTATCATTTTTTTTTTTACTAGAAAATTACTCAGAACCCCCAAACATTATACATATATTTTTTTTTTAGAAGACGGGGGCGCCTTAAGTGGGCGGAGCTGACACGGCACAGGCCAGATGGAAGGAGGAGAAATCAAGCAGCACCACAATGTTTTTCCTGCTCCCATCAAGCATGTTACTCAGTTCAGTGGGCGGCGCCGGACCAGAAGAGGAGGCATTGCGGCGGCAGCCGCTACTCTTTATTTTACTGACAGGCAACTGGGCAAGCCCTGAGGCAAACAGCAGTAGTCAGTCACTTGTTGCCAGAATAGTTTAACCGCACAGTTTAACCACACACTGCGTCCCCCTTGCTACAATAAATTGCACCACCCAGGGCACCCGACCCTTCCGCCCACCCCTTGTACCGGCCCTGCTTCTGGCCACTCTACCTTAAACCCAACTCTATGGAGCATATGGCTTATTGTCCTCCTATGTACAGATACTCCAGTCTCTGCTGTGGAACTCTGCAGCTCCTCCAGGGTTACCTTAGGTCTCTGTGCTGCCTCTCTGATTAATGCCCTCCTTGCCCAGTCCGTGAGTTTTGGTGTGCGGCCGTCTCTTGGCAGGTTTGCTGTTGTGCCATGTTCTTTCCATTTGGTTATGATGGATTTGATGGTGCTCCTAGGGATTTTTAAAGATTTGGATATTTTTTTTATAACCTAACCCTGACTTGTACTTAAAGGGCTAAATGTAAAGGTACACTTATTTTTCCCTAAATAGCTTCCTTTACCTTAGTGCAGTCCTCCTTCACTTACTTCATCCTTAGATTTTGCTTTTAAATGTCCTTATTTCTTCTGGAAAATCCTCACTTCCTGTCCTTCTGTCTGTAACACAGTAATGCAAGGCTTTCTCCCTGGTGTGGAGTGTCGTGCTCGCCCCTTCCCTTGGACTACAGGAGAGTCAGGACGCCCACTAACACACAGCTTCTTTCTCTATCTGCAACATAGAGAGTGTCCTGACTCTCCAGTAGTCCAAGGGAAGGGGCGAGCGCGACACTCCACACCAGGAGGACTGCACTAAGGTAAAGAAAAAAATTGTACCTTTACAACCCCTTTAACAACATTGCCCCTTACTTGTTTGGAGAGTTCCTTGGTCTTCGTGGCAGTGTTTGGTTAGTGGTGCCTCTTGCTTGGGGTTGTAGCCTCTGGGGCCTTTTAAAAAAGGTGTGTATATGTAATGACAGATCATGTGACACTTATATTGCACACAGGTGGACATCATTTCACTAATTATGTGACTTCTGAAGGTAATTGGTTGCACCAGAGCTTTTTATGGGCCTCATAACAAAAGGGGGTGAATACATACGCACATGCCAATTATCAGTTTTTTAGTTCTGAAAAAAAGTTTTATGTATATAATTTTTCTAATTTTACTTCACCAACTTAGACTATTGTGTTCTGATCCATCACATATAATTCAGATTAAAAAAACATTGAACTAAATGCTGTAATGTAACAAAATATATAAAAAGTCAAGGGGGTGAATACTTTTGAAACTGTATATCATTAATAGCATGGCACTGTATTTTATTTTTGGGAAAAAAAACCTATACCTGCAGTGCTGTTGTGTGTTAACATAAAATTTCCCTGTTATTTGGCTTCAGTAGGGAAAGATCTTGGGGGGGGGGGTAATTTTAACAGTAAAATATTTTGCATGATTATTGGGGTTCCTTGTAATTTCAATTCTATAAAATGTTTCTAAAAGTAATGGTGATTTAATTAAAATTGCTCAGTGCACAAATGTATTCTGTAATTATATATGATACTAAATGAGGCCAAATGTGGTCTCTCTGTAAACAACATTCTTGAAAGTGCCAAAAATATTTAAATAATATATTAAAAAATGCAAGAAAATACTACACTGCATATAAAAAGTTATGGCAAAAATCACGTTGTATGTACAATAACGGCTTCCGCACCGACCCACGTACATATACTGCGATAGGGCAGCCCGGCTGCACAAAATCACGTACCTGTATGTGATTTCTTGCACGCGGTGTAGGGGGTGTGCTCGCTGCTCCCACTGTGATTGGACAGAGGTGGCCGCTGGGACCCACCGATCATTCTGCGTCCTGCTGATCTGTCAGGGCTAAGCTGAAACACAATCTCTCTTTTCCTCCAGTGTAACAGTCCCCCACACAGTTAGAAAGCACCTCCCATAACACTAGAATAGAAAAAACAGAAAAGAATAGATTAAAATAGGATATATAAAATTTAGGCAATGCCTGCGCTTAGGACAAATGATGATAAAATTAAATAAATCTAGGCTGCAGCCCCCCCTAATAGATACCCCACTAGGGGGGTACTAGGAAAAGAAAATTGGAATGGGGTGTGGGGGTTGTGGCGCCGTCTATGCTCCCACCTGTGAGAATGAGGGGAAGGTGGGAGCATAGACAGCGCCACAACCCCCACACCCCATTCCAGATTAGAATAGGAATTTCTATTCAAAAGGGCAAACAAACTGATAAGAGGCATGGAGGAGCTCAGCTATGAGCAAATATTAGAGGAACTGAATTAGTTTACTCTTGAGAAGAGGAGATTAAGTGGGGATATGATCAACATGCACAATGATATAAGGGGTCCATATAGTGAACTTGGAGTTATTTACTATACGGTCAACACAGAGGACAAGGGGGCACTCTTTACATCTAGGGCACAGGTGTCAAACACAAGGCCTGCGGGCTAAAACCGGCCCTCCAGGCCATTTCATGTGGCCCTTGCACCTCTCCTGCAGCTGCCGGAGAGCTCCAGCCTTTCTCTGGTCCTACTGCAGACCCTTACTTTCTGCTTTTAAGAAATGCATCCAGCTTCTTCCCAGCAGTAGCATAAGGAAAGGGGATGCACTGTGATGTAAGGGAGAGTGGGGGGGACTCAACTTCTGATGGTGGGGTGGCTCTTGACATCTAATGTAAGGGGAGGGGATGCGCTGGACATCAAATCTTACAGATACAACCGGCCCTTTTGAGGCCAATTATAATGCTGATGCAGCCCACGATGAAATTGAGTTTGACACCCTCGGTCTAGAGGAAAAGAGATTTCATCTCCAAATACGGAAAGGTTTCTTCACAGTAAGAGCTGTGAAAATGTGAAATAGACTCCCTTTCGGAGATGGTTCTGGCCAGCTCAGTAGATTGCTTTAAGAAAGGTCTGGATACTTTCCCAAATGTACAGAATATAACTGAGTACTAAGATTTATAGGCAAAGTTCATCTGGCGGAAATCCGATTGCCTCTCGGGGGGATCAGGAAGGAATTTTTTCCCCTGCTGTAGCAAATTGGAGCATGCTTTGCTGTTTTTTTTTGCCTTCCTCTGGATCAACTGTGGGTATATAGGATTGTATGATATATTTTTTTTATGGTTGAACTAGATGGACTTGTGTCTTTTTTCAACCTGACTATATATGTAAATTGATTCTATTTGAATTTTGGGAAATGGTTATATTCTTCCTGTTCTAATCTATTCTATTGTTTTTTTTATTATATTCTTTTCTATTCTAATATAGTCTATTTTATTCTTTTCTTTTCTTATGGATTCAAATTCAAATTTATTCCCTTTGGAATTCGAATTTCGGAAGATAGTTATATTCTTTCTTTCTATGTTATTTCTATGGCTATTACATACTTATGTTATTTTATTTTATATTCTATTTTGTTCTGTTTTACTCTATTATATTATATTCTTTTCAAATAGAAGTTTTTTTCTACTCTAGTCCTTTTAATTGTTTTATTCAATTTTATTCTCTTTGGAAATTGAAAAACTATTTGAAAACTTTTCAATTTCGAAAAACTTTTCCAATTTCGAAAAACTTTTCCAATTTCGAAAAACTTTTCCAATTACGAAAACTTTTTCAATTACGAAAACTTTTTCAATTACGAAAACTTTTTCAATTACGAAAACTTTTTCAATTACGAAAACTTTTTCAATTACGAAAACTTTGAAAACTTTTCAAATTCGAAAAGTATTTGAAAAAAAAAAATATTCAAATTCGAATTTCATCCGAATCGTTTTTTCGTCATTTCAGATTCGTTTAAATTTGGTATTGTTGCAATTCTGAAATTTGGATACATCTGAATTTCCAAAAAACGAAAATTTGTCCGAATTTCAATTTGGAACAAAACGAACGCACATGTCTAGTTTTAGTAAATCGTCCCCCCCCCCCCCCCCCAGTATCATTAAGACACTAAACATAGATGCTTGATTGCCCGGCAAATCAAGAACAGTTGGCATCTTTTTGTCCTGCAGAATTATAAGTCTAAGCTCAAGCATTTGCAGAACTTCAGGTTACTGAGTACCTAAGGATTTTAGACAAATAGAAGTTCATCTGGTGTACTCAATCAATGACGTAATTAAAAAAAAAAAAAAAAAACACCTTGACTATGTCCTTTGTGTATATATATTTCCAAGCTGATCTTTAGATTTTATTGGAATTTTCTATTAATTTGATGAAGCTCAGTAAGCAACGGTTGGCGATTACACATCACAAATGGCCACTGACACTTCCTCCCCTAGGTGTCCGCTGTAATACATGATACACAAGTGAACCAACACTGACAGCTGACTGGATTGCTTATTTGATTTCATCATTGTATATTCCCATGACGCTCAGAGAATAGGCCCTCTCTCTTTAGCTTGTCTAAGAATCGTGTGCAGGCAACAATTGACTTTGATCAAGTGGCTTGTCAGTCCAACGCTAAGAGCAAATCAGAGGCGCGCTTATTATGGGGAAACAATTCCAGGCCGGTCGAGCAAATTGATGTTTTCGGCGTCTGCCAGACAAATAGATAACATGCATAGGCACAATAATATAAAAATCTGCAGAGCTAGATTACACTTCAGCGGTACGGCAAAAGGATTTGTCTCTCCTTTTATTTCTTTCCCATTTAACTATTGTTGATGATACATTATGAGACATTATGAGACATGAGTTGATGAGACATTAGCAGGGGGCTCATTGCGCCTGGGGCTCTTCTTCAAGTGGGGCTATTCTATAAGTGGAAACACTTCTGCCTATGCACTTGTCTGAAGAATTCTTCTCTGTCTCTTTACAGGTATGTTTCAGCTGTCTGAGATCCACCCAGAATTGAAAACGGATGTGTTTTCTCTAGTTTAAATGTCTATGGTATGTTTCAGCTGTCTGAGATCCACCCAGAATTGAAAACGGATGTGTTTTCTCTAGTTTAAATGTCTATGGTATGTTTCAGCTGTCTGAGATCCACCCAGAATTGAAAACGGATGTGTTTTCTCTAGTTTAAATGTCTATGGTATGTTTCAGCTGTCTGAGATCCACCCAGAATTGAAAACGGATGTGTTTTCTCTAGTTTAAATGTCTATGGTATGTTTCAGCTGTCTGAGATCCACCCAGAATTGAAAACGGATGTGTTTTCTCTAGTTTAAATGTCTATGGTATGTTTCAGCTGTCTGAGATCCACCCAGAATCTGAAACATTGATGTCTGTTTTGTTTGTCTATTTGATAATACTGGCATGTTATTTTTGCTTAACCCTCTGTAGATCTGTCCACCTTACAATGCTTTATCATCTCCCTTGACTTACCCAAAATCACGGCCCATTAATTTTATTGCCCTCTTGCTGATCTGTTTTTGAACTAAGAATTCTGCCCTGTTGATCAGCATACATTTATTACCTCCTGATTAGATAATTGAAATGCACCCACCCCCTATCTCTGTCAGTATAAATGTAAGCATCCTTTTGGGGGAAGCATTAGCAGGGGGCTCATTGCGCCTGGGGCTCTTCTTCAAGTGGGGCTATTCTATAAGTGGAAACACTTCTGCCTATGCACTTCAGCGATTGCACAAAGCAAGACAAACTTTTAGTTTGCTGTTCATGATCCAGGTATATATTCTTTATTTTTTTTTTTTTTTTTTTTGGTTTTTTGTTTACATTCACATTCTTCCCCTTCGAAAATGCACTCTCTACCACTCCTTCTGACAGTTGTGTCTTCTATCCTCAAACTTTCTTCCAGTCACCCCTCTGGTCCACCCTACACCCTCTATATATCGCCCTCACTTCTGTCCTCTCCTTATTACTGCACTCACCAACTCATGCTAATCCTAAAGTCAAACGCCCAATGCTCCAAATCACTGGGGCAGGTCCACTCATTTAAATCGCATTCCCACATTACCTCCCTCACCCTCCTGCTTCTCCTATCCTCTGGTGATATCTCCCCAAACCCTGGGCCTCCTTCATCCAACTGTGCTCAACGCACCCATTACCCTACACCCTCTGGGTGCAGCCGCAATGCACACAATCTAGTTCCCATTTCTCTTCTTCCCATGACCAGACTCCCTTTCTCCTGTGCCATTTTGAACGCTCGCTCCGTCTGTAACAAACTCACATCCCTCCACGATCTCTTTATCGCAAACTCATTTCATCTACTCGCCATCACTGAAACCTGGCTTCACGAATCCGACACTGCGTCTTCTGCTGCTCTATCCCACGGTGGTCTTCTTTGGACTCACTCCCCCAGACCCAGTGGACGCAAAGGAGGGGGTGTTGGAATCCTTTTAGCCCCACATAGCACCTTTCAGGTACTTCACCCACCTCCCTCACTGTCACTCTCCTCATTTGAGGCGCATTGCATTCGTCTCTTCTCCCCAGTTTCTCTAAGGATAGCTGTGATCTACCGCCCCCCCGGACCAGTATCCTCCTTTCTTGATGACTTCTCTGCCTGGCTACCCTACTTTCTCTCTTCTGAAATCCCCACAATTATTCTTGGCGATTTCAACATCCCTACTAATGCTAACACTCCTGCAACTTCCAAACTTCTCAGTCTAACCTCCTCTTTTGACCTGAAGCAATGGATACATGCTCCTACTCACTCTGAAGGCAATACCCTTGACCTTGTTTTTTCCCACCTATGCACTCCATGCAACCTCTCCATCGATCCTTACCCCCTCTCTGATCACCACCTTATTAATTTCACGCTCTCCCTCTCCTCCGTCTCCTCTTCCTCCAAATACCTAACAGTCACTCGTAGAAACCTTCAGCATATCAACCCTTCTCTTCTACACTCTGTGACTGACCACCTCTATGACAAAATTGCACCCCTGTCCTGCACCGACCTAGCCACTTCTGTCTACAACACTTCACTTCTAGCATCACTGGACAGACTGGCCCCCCTCACCACATGCAGAATAAGGCCCCGCCCCCTTCAACCCTGGCAAACTGATGATACTAGAAATCTGAAAAAACACAACCGTGCTCTCGAGCGCCAGTGGCGCAAGACTAAGTCCCAGGAAGACTTTGTCCAGTATAAATCTGCCCTCCAAAAATACAATTCCAGCCTCCTCGCTGCCAAGCAGACCTACTTCATCACCCTCATTAAAAACCTATCATCTCGTCCCCGTCAACTCTTCTCTACCTTCAACTCTCTCCTTCGTCCTCCACTGCCTCCACCCACTAACTCAATCAACGCCCAGGAGATTGCCAATCACTTCAAACAGAAGATTGATACAATTCGCAAGGAGATCTCTACTGTTCAGACATCCTCCACACCTCACACCTCATGCACACAGGTACAGTCACTACTTCCCTCGTTCAACCCCACCACCACAGAGGAGGTCGCTAAATTACTAACCAATGTCCATCTTACCACCTGCGCTCTGGATCCTGTTCCCTCACAAATGTTACGTTCACCCTCTTGCTCTATTCTACACTCTCTTACCCACATCTTCAATCTCTCCCTCTCTTCTGGCATCTTCCCTAACTCTTTGAAACATGCACTAGTCAGCCCCATACTTAAAAAGCCCTCACTGGACCCATCCAATCTTGACAACCTACGCCCCATCTCCTTGCTCCCCTTTTTATCCAAACTCCTTGAACGTCTAGTCTACAACCGACTGAGCGTCCACCTTGCTGACAATAACCTTCTTGATCCCCTTCAGTCTGGATTTCGTCCTCAACATTCCACTGAAACTGCTCTCCTAAAACTAACAAACGATATACTAACGGCCAAAACTAAAGGACACTATTCTGTGCTCCTACTCCTGGACCTCTCTGCCGCCTTCGATACAGTTGACCACCCACTCCTCCTCAAAAAACTCCACACCTTTGGTCTCTGTGACTTTACTCTTCGCTGGTTCTCTACCTACTTATCCAACCGCACCTTCAGCGTTACTTACAACTCTACTTCCTCCTCTCCTCTACCATTCTCTGTTGGGGTCCCCCAAGGTTCTGTTCTTGGACCCCTCCTATTTTCAATCTACACCTCCTCCCTGGGTCAGCTGATAGCCTCCCATGGCTTCCAATACCACCTCTACGCTGATGACACTCAAATCTATTTCTCTACCCCTCAACTCACTCCTTCATTTTCCTCACGCATCACCAATTTACTATCAGATATATCACTTTGGATGTCACGTCATTTCCTTAAACTCAACCTATCCAAAACGGAACTTATAATTTTTCCTCCCCCACGTGCCTCTTCCCCTGATCTCTCTGTCAAAATTGATGGCACAACTATCAGCCCATCCCCACATGCCAAGGTCCTAGGTGTAGTCCTGGACTCTGAACTCTCCTTTAAGCCTCACGTTCAATCACTGTCCAAATCTTGCCGCCTCAACCTCCGCAACATCTCCAAAATACGCCCCTTTCTAACCAATGACGCCACAAAGCTCTTAATTCACTCCCTGGTCATCTCTCGCCTTGATTACTGCAATTCCCTTCTCATTGGCTTACCGCTGCATACTCTAACCCCCCTTCAATCCATCATGAATGCTGCGGCCAGACTTATCCACCTTACCAACCGCTCTGTCTCTGCTACTCCTCTCTGTCAATCCCTCCACTGGCTTCCGCTCGCCCAACGAATTAAATTCAAAATACTAACTACAACCTACAAAGCCATCCACAATTCTGCCCCCTGCTACATCACTGACCTTGTCTCCAAATACCAACCTAATCGCTCTCTTCGTTCTTCTCAAGACCTCCTGCTCTCTAGCTCTCTCATCACCTCTTCCCATGCACGTCTACAGGACTTTTCCAGAGCCTCTCCAAGCCTATGGAACTCCTTACCCCAAACTATCCGTCTATCTCCTTCTCTTTCAGCTTTTCGAGGATCCCTGAAAACCCTCCTCTTCAGAGAAGCCTATCCTACCCACATCTAACAAGTGTATTTTAACTTTGCCCACCTGATCACCCCCCACATCTACTACCCTCTGTTCCACTTCACCCTCCCTTCTAGATTGTAAGCTCTAACGAGCAGGGCCCTCTGATCATTCCTGTATTAAATTGTACTGTAACTATAATGTCTTCCCTGATGTTGTAAAGCGCTGCGTAAACTGTTGGCGCTATATAAATCCTGTATAATAATAATAATAATAATACCGCTGTCTGCTTGGTTTGTGCGTTTTGTCTTTTTCAAAAATGTAATAAAAGCTGAAAGTTAAGACAATGGCAAAAAAAATGAGGTAAAAAAGGCCTTAGCTGTACATTAGCGATAACTAAAGTATGCCTGTCACATTGCGGAAATAAACCACTTCAGCCCGGAAGAATTTACCCCCTTCCTGACCAGAGCACGTTTTACAATACGGCACTGCGTCGCTTTATCCACTTAAGGACCGCCTCCTGCACATATACTTTGGCAGAATGGCACGGCTGGGCACAAGCACGTCCTCTTTAGGTGCCCAGCCGTGGGTCGCGTGCGCGCGCCCACGACCCGGTCCGAAGCTCCGTGTCCGCGGGACCCGCAAACCCGATCGCCGCTGGAGTCCCACGATCGGTCCCCGGAGCTGAAGAACGAGGAGAGCTGTGTGTAAACACAGCTTCCCCGTTCTTCACTGTGATATAGGGAAGCACGATCAATGACGTCACATGTCCAGCCCCACCCCCCCACAGTTAGAAAAACATATGAGGTCACACTTAACCCATTCAGCGCCCCCTAGTGGTTAACTCCTAAACTGCAATTGTAATTTTCACATTAAACAATGCATTTTTATAGCATTTTTTGCTGTGAAAATGACAATTGTCCCAAAAATTTGTCAAAATTGTCCGATGTGTCCACCATAATGTTGCGGTCACGAAGAAAATTGCTGAACGCTGCAATAGTAGTTAATTAGTAGTAAAAAAAAAAATATTTATAAAAATGCAATAAAACTATCCCCTATTTTGTAAACACACTGGGCCAGATCCACATATAATTGGATAGGTGCAGCGTATCAGAGCTACGCCGCCGTATCTTACCTGGCTTTAAGTCAAATCCAGGAAGATTTCGCGCCGTAAGTTACGGCGTAGTGTATTTCTGGCGGCGGAATTCAAATCGGCAGGTAGGGGGCGTGATTCATTTAGATGAAGCGCGCCCCCGCACCGATTGAACTGCGCATGCTCCGTTTCGAAATTTCCCGCCGTGCTTTGCGCAAAATGACGTCGCAACAACGTCATTTTTTGAACTTAGACGTGACTTACGTCCATCCCTATTCACGGACGACTTACGCAACGTTCGCGGATCGTCGGAAAAAGCTAATTTGCATACCCGACGTGGAAAACGACGCAAACTCCACCCAGCGGACGCCAAAGTATTGCATCTACGATCCGAAGGCGTACGAAGCCGTACGCCTGTCGGATCGAACCCAGATACCGTCGTATCTTGGTTTGAGGATTCAAACTAAAGATACGACGCGGGTAATTTGAAAGTACGCCGGCGTATCAGTAAATACGCCGGCGTACTCGCTATGAGGTTCTGGCCCTAGAAATTTTGCGCAAACAAATCGATAAACGCTTATTGCGATTTTTTTTACCAAAAATAGGTAGAAGAATACGTATCGGCCTAAACGGAGGAAAAAAAATGTTTTTTTATATATTTTTGGGGGGAATTTATTATAGCAAAAAGTAAAAAATATAGTTTTTTTCAAAATTGTCGCTCTATTTTTGTATATAGCGCAAAAAATAAAAACCGCAGAGGTGATCAAATACCCCCATAATAAATCTCTATTTGTGGGAAAAAAGGACGCCACTTTTGTTTGGGAGCCATGCCTCATGACCGCGCAATTGTCAGTTAAATAGACGCAGTGCCGAATCGAAAAAAACTGGGCAGGTCCTTTACCTGCATTTTGGTCCGGGTCTTAAGTGGTTAACTGACAATTGCGCAGTCGTGCAACGTTGAACAAAAACAAAATTGACGTCCTTTTTTTCCCCACAAATAGAGCTTTCTTTTGGTGGTATTTGATCACCTCAGTGGTTTGTATTTTTTGCACTATAAACAAAAAAAATATGAAAATTGTGAAAAAAGCTATATATTTTTTCTTTTTGCTATAATAAATATCCTCAAAAAAATATATATAAAAACCTAAAATGTCTTTCTCAGTTTAGGCCGATATATATTCTTCTACATATTTTTGGTATAAAAAAAAAAAAAAATCGCAATAAGCGTATATTGATTGGTTTGCGCAAAAGTTATAGGCCCAGATTCACAAAAGAGATACGACGGAGTATCTCAGATACGACGGAGTATCTCAGATACTCCGTCGTATCTCTGAGGCCCCGTACACACGACAGAGGAACTCGACGTGCTTGGCACGTCGAGTTCCTCGTCGAGTTTTGGGATGAAGCCGCCGAGGAGCTCGGCGGGCCGGCTTCTCCCATAGAAGAACGAGGACAACGAGAAAATAGAGAACATGTTCTCTATTTTCTCGTCGAGTTCCTCGGCGGCTCCATCGAGCCAAAACTGTACAGACGACAGAGTTTCTCGGCAGAATCCGGGTTTTGACCGAGTTTCTCGGTGAATTCTGCCGAGAAACTCTGTCGTGTGTACGAGGCCTCAGAGTATCTATGCGACTGATTCATAGAATCAGTTAAGCATAGATATCCCTTAGATCCGACAGGTGTAATTGTTTTACACTGTCGGATCTTAGGATGCAATACCGCGGCCGCTGGGGGGAGTTTGCGTCGTAAACCAGCGTCGGGTATGCAAATTAGGAGTTACGGCCATCCACGACGGTTTTTCGCGTTCGCTACATCGCTGCTAGTCTAGTTTCCCGTCGCAAAGTTAGTCGTCGTTTTTGGTGCCCTAACTTTACACAGCACACGTATGTGCTGTATAAAGTATGGCCGTCGTTCCCGCGTTGAAATTTGAAAATGTTTCCTTCTTGCGCAAGACGTCCGGGAATATGGAAGTACGCTACGCACGTCGCCGTTCGAAAAAATGACGTCACTTCGCGCAAAGCACGGCGGGAATTTCAAAACGGAGCATGCGCAGTAGGTCCGGCGCGGGAGCGCGCCTAATTTAAATGGCACACGCCCCTGCCGCCGGCGTAGGTTTTCATTGCAAGTGCTTTGTGAATCAGGCACTTGCGATGAAAACTTGCGGCGGTGTAATGTATCTACGATACGTTACGCCGCCGCACTTCTACGAGAATCTAGCCCATAGTGTCTACAAAATAGGGGATACATTTGTGTCATTTTTTTATTTTATTTTTTATTAGTAATGGTGGCGATCTGTGATTTTTTATTGTGACTGCGACATTATGGCGGACACATTGGACACTTTTGACACTATTTTGGGACCATTGTCATTTATACAGCGATCAGTGTTATAACAATGCACTGATTATTGTGTAAATGCCACTGGCAGGGAAGGAGTTAACACTAGGGGGTGATCAAGGGGTTGAGTGTGTTTTAGGGAGTCTAACTGTGGGGGGGTGGGCTCACTAGAACATGACAGAGATCACTGCTCCCAATGACAGAAAGCAGTAGATCCCTGTCACGTTACTAGGCAGAACAGGGAAATGCCTTGTTTACATCTCCCCGTTCTGCCTCTCTGTGACACAAACGCTGGACACCGGCGGACGTAGAGTCCGATGGATTCGCGGGCACGGTCATGAAGTATGCAGCGGGTGCGCGCGCACTAAGCCACAATTTTAAGGGGGCGTACCTGTACACCCATTTGAGCATTCATGCCATTGTGCCAATGTACAACGTCGTGCGTTGGTCGGCAAGCGGTTAATAGGGTGCAAAATAGGAGGATCTGGGTGGGGTTTGGTGTATACTCTGTAAATAAATACAAGCAACTGGTAAGTGTTTATACATGATTAAATAGTGTCACCTATATATTTTTAAGTACTAAAAATATGCACTGTCACTTTACTACCGACACTTTTACATCAGGGGCGATCAAAGGGTTAAATGTGTGCCTGACCTGTGCTTAGTTACTGAGTGGGTGGTACTTGTACTGTGGGAAGGCAGAGATCCTGCTTTGCAAAAACACAGGATTAACCACTTAAGCCCCGGACCAATATGCAGCCTAAAGACCCAAGGGGTTTTTACAGTTCGGGACTGCGTCGCTTTAACAGACAATTGCGCGGTCGTGCGACGTGGCTCCCAAACAAAATTGGCGTCCTTTTTTCCCCACAAATAGAGCTTTCTTTTGGTGGTATTTGATCACATCTGCGGTTTTTAGTTTTTGCGCTATAAACAAAAATAGAGCGACAATTTTGAAAAAAAAGCAATATTTTTTACTTTTTGCTGTAATAAATATCCCCCAAAAACATATATAAAAACATTTTTTTTCCTCAGTTTAGGCCGATACGTATTCTTCTACCTATTTTTAGTAAAAAAAATCGCAATAAGCGTTTATCGATTGGTTTGCGCAAAATTTATAGTGTTTACAAAATAGGGGATAGTTTTATTGCATTTTTATTTTTTTTTATTTTTTTACTACTAATGGCGGCGATCAGCAATTTTTTTCGTGACTGCGACATTATGGCGGACACTTCGGACAATTTTGACACATTTTTGGGACCATTGTCATTTTCACAGCAAAAAATGCATTTAAATTGCATTCTTTATTGTGAAAATGACAGTTGCAGTTTGGGAGTTAACCACAGGCGGCGCTGTAGGAGTTAGGGTGCACCTAGTATGTGTTTACAACTGTTTGGGGGTGTGGCTGTAGGAATGACGTCATCGATCGTGTCTTCCCTATAAAGGGAATGACGCGATCGATGCGCCGCCATAGTGAAGGACGGGGAAGCCGTGTTTACACACGGCTCTCCTCGTTCTTCAGCTCCGGGGAGCGATCGCGACGGAGCGGCTATAAACAAATAGCCGCGCCGTGGTCCCGGATCGCTCCCCGAGCGGACCCGACCTCCGCATGTAGCGGGGGGGGTCCCCATCGGACCCCCCACCCGCTAATAGGCGAGGACGTACCCATACGCCCATGTGCCTGTACGTGCCATATTGTGGACGTATATGTACATGGGCTGGTCCTTAAGTGGTTAATATCATCCCTACTGATAGGCAGACCTCCGCTCTGCTTGTGTCCCGAATGATCGGCCGGTCTTGGCATCCTTCAAGTCTGCCAGACCCACCGATTAGGGTGTGCGTGCCCCAGACCCAGAAGTGCAGGATCATATGTATTAGGTACATCATTCTGCCCAGGAGTTGCCTTGCCACTATATATATATATATATATATATATATATATATATATATATATATACATACACACACAGTATACGGTCGGCAAGCGGTTAAAGTGACATTATCCTTGTGAAGGATATGTCAGTGTAATTCTCCCTGCTTGGTTAAATTGTGGGTTAGAGGTAAAATGGATTCATGTGTTACAAGCTATTGACATGTTAATGACCCGTCTGCAGCTAGCTCCTTATTTCAAAGGGATGTTAATCCTGTTTACTATGAAAGAGGTGACTCATGTTATGTATTCTGATTGCTTCATTATGCGGTGCCAGGCTGCCCAGCTAATGTGTTCTGTACACCTTGTAATTAACTTCCCTGATGTCATTATTTAAAGAAAATGTGTCTCAGGTCAGCTCCGAATTGTCTGGCTATATTCTGTATGAGAAACTCCAGAGTGTGTGAAAAGGGGGTGGAGCTCCCATTGTTCCTTGATTAAGGATTTAGCTTGTAAAACTGTATTTATAACCAGCAGCAAGCTGCCAATAAATCAGTCTTGGTTCCAGCATTCAGTCTTGACTCATGTGTGGATGATCCTGTGATGTTCTTGTATGGAGAGGAGGGAATGCTTGACGGGGATATCATACCGATACCGTCACAATTGGTTGGCAGCAGAGGGATTTTCCCTTCTACTCTCCCTTACACCAGGATTCCAAGCAGACACTGGGAACAGTGAATGGAAGGCTGCTACACCCTGCATAAAAGAAATACACTGAAAGAACTACTGGAAGTTCGTGGAAGGATTGCTAGCAACAAAACCAAGCGGGTCATCATAGCAGAATTAATGGAGCTAGACCAGGAGGACGGGATTGCAGCAACGCCAGCAGTACAAGAGATGGAGACACCAGTGATTCAGGAAGAGGAATCACCAGCCAACAAGCTTATGAGAGAGAAGCTAGCGTGGTTCGGCCCGAACCCAACGCCGGATGTGGTGCTGAAAGTGATGGACCTGTTAGCGAAGGAGGCTAAACAAATAAGAGACAAACAAATAAGAGACGCAGAACTACAGGAGGCTAAACAAATAAGAGACGCAGAACTACAGTTAAAACTGGCAGCAGTCCAACAAGCAGCCGCACATTCTCCAAACAGTGAGTACAGCACAGCAGACACAAGGAAGATTCAGTTTAGCGCTTTTAAAGCTTTTGATGAAAAGGACTGTGAGATTGATAACTACCTGGCAGATTTTGAGCGACAATGTAACCTGCACCGAATAGCTAGAGGAGAGTGGGTTTCAATATTGTCAGGCAAACTGTCAGGCAAAGCTTCTGATGCTTTCCGGACCGTGCCAGATCAGGATATCCATAGCTACGCCCAGGTTAAAGAAGTGCTCCTGGCTTGTTATGCAGTAACCCCAGAGTCCCACAGACAGAAGTTCAGGGACTCACACAAAACCACGGAAGACTCTTACGCGGAATGGGCATGCCAGTTGTCCCTGTCGGCCTCTAACTGGGTTAACAGCAGCCAGGCCACCACCGCAGAGGACATTTTGCAACTAATGCTCCTGGAGCAATTTTACAATCACATCCAGACGGATGTCAAAGATTGGGTGAGAGATCGCAGGCCCATGACTCTACCAGAGGCCGCGAAGTTGGCGGATGAATATGCGGATACTCGCAAGACAAACCAGGTCACACCACGGGTACAACCTCCACGACCAACGGCGCCCTCACACCCACCAGCCGCTAGATACCAACCGCCTAACAGACCGATGACATCGAGCCCTCGCTATCCACGCCAGGACGACAACGAACAACGCTGCTTCCGGTGCAAACAGTTGGGTCACTTCAAGCAGAATTGCCCCCTGAATGACAACACCAGATCAAATTGGTCTCAACCTGGGTACCGCCCACCAGCAGCAGCCCATTGTGTAGACTCGGCTTGGGATCCCCAGGAGCTGGGTCAGGAAGAACCATTGGGCACCCCTTACGAAGCCCTCATGGTACAATCTGTTATTACGGACAACAGGGAACACCATTGTCAGCTGGTCATGGGCGACAGTCATGAGCCGGAGGGGCCTTGGAGGGAGCTGGGCAGAAAGAGGCACCGCCAGCTACCCTCCAAGAAGAAGAGGTCCTGGAAGTCATATAACCAGCGGACCTGGGAGGAGAAGAAGCGACTGGAGGAGATGGAATCGCAGTGGGCGCCCCAGATACGGGCCGAGATGTTCGCCAAGGGCCCACCGGTGGCCCCTTACACCACCACCCAGTTCCTGATGATGAAGGACCACGTGGAAAGCCTGCAGGACATGAGCAAGCAGGAGCTGATCCGTGAATAGATGGAGCTGGAGGAGTGCATAAGCCGCATGGAGGAGGAGAACAACCGCCTGAGGTCACAGCAGGCCGACCCCCCCAGGCTCCATGAACTGGAGATGGAGCTGGAGAAGCTCCAAGAGGAGAACCGGCGGCTGCGGAGGGAGCAGGGGGTGGCTGACCTTATGGGGCTCCGATTCCCCTCCCCCCCCGGACTCTGAGCACCAGTGCTACAGAATTTCAACAAATATAACTTTTCCTTTTTATGAATCTCCTGTGATTGTCACTTCAGAGCCATAACCTGCCCCTCCCATAGCGGGACACCTAGACGGCGGCGCACAGACCCATTCGCCGTCTTCACACTGACTTCTGGTGAATCTGCAGATCGCACAAAGACTTGGGGACTGACCGGCGTGTGATCTGACGACCCGGTGGCATACCTGAGTCTGAAGCAGTTGCCAAGGGAGGTCAGTCACGCCAAACGGAGTTAACCTCGGACTAAAAGCTCTGAACCCGTCAACCCTACTGGACCAGGGAAGGTCCAACCGGGTTTGCCGTAGCAGGGAGAAAAAGGGGGGCCATTGTGAAGGATATGTCAGTGTAATTCTCCCTGCTTGGTTAAATTGTGGGTTAGAGGTAAAATGGATTCATGTGTTACAAGCTATTGACATGTTAATGACCCGTCTGCAGCTAGCTCCTTATTTCAAAGGGATGTTAATCCTGTTTACTATGAAAGAGGTGACTCATGTTATGTATTCTGATTGCTTCATTATGCGGTGCCAGGCTGCCCAGCTAATGTGTTCTGTACACCTTGTAATTAACTTCCCTGATGTCATTATTTAAAGAAAATGTGTCTCAGGTCAGCTCCGAATTGTCTGGCTATATTCTGTATGAGAAACTCCAGAGTGTGTGAAAAGGGGGTGGGAGCTCCCATTGTTCCTTGATTAAGGATTTAGCTTGTAAAACTGTATTTATAACCAGCAGCAAGCTGCCAATAAATCAGTCTTGGTTCCAGCATTCAGTCTTGACTCATGTGTGGATGATCCTGTGATGTTCTTGTATGGAGAGGAGGGAATGCTTGACGGGGATATCATACCGATACCGTCACAATCCTTATTTTCCAAATATAATCCACACACATCTAATGCTTCAAAGCCCTGTAATATAGTTTTCATATTTTTATGAAAGCATTTCTTTATTTTTCTGTCTCCTTGTAACATTCTTCGTGAGTTCCCGAACCTGTTTAGATTGTTAGTTGTGGTCACGAGCACTGCTCCATGCACACTACAAATCCCATAGTCTATCTTAGAAGTGAACAAAAGAGAGGGTGGTTGCAGTCCTAAATACAGTGGGACTATGGAGAACAAACGTACCCACCCTCTATCTATACAGGGTGTACAGGACGCTGTGACTGGGTCCTGGAAGGACACTGTATTTCCCCTCTGTTTGGACTGTGGTCCCTTTAAGGCAGTGGTTCTCAACCTGGGGGTCAAATGATGATTTGCCGAAGGTCACCAAATCCTGGGCTGTTCCTGAAGCCCGCACTGTTCTCCCAGGAAGGGAGATAAGAGGGGGAGGAACAAAGAAAAAGGGAGAGAAAGGGAAAAAAAGAGAGAGCAAGAAAGGCAGTTAGAGGGAGGGACGGGGAAAAAAACAAGGAATTAGGATAGAGAGAGATGAAAGGGAAAGAAAGTTGAACAAAGAAAGAGTGGTACATCCTAAAATGTACCATAAGGGGTTTTAATACTGTACGAGTGGAAAGCACTCAGGGAACGCTAAATTTCCCGGGTTAGGGATGCAAATTACTTGTCTTGCCTTGGGTGCTTTCAACCCACACTACAAAAATAATTTTACTGTTAGGGGTCCCCACAACTTAGGAAATTTTATCAAGGGGTCACGGCACTAGAAGGTTGAGAACCACTGCTTTAAGGGAACACAAAGTGTTAACACACCTGTCTAAGGAAGTGGCTTAAAGCAAGACAGGAAGTTGTAGGTGGATGTGGAGGAGTATAGTGGAGACTGTGGATGGTGATGGTGGACAGGGAAAAGCTGTAAAAGCTGTGAAAGCTGTGGAAGCACTTGGCAGTGTCCTGCCTGGAAGCCTGCTATCTGGGGAACTTACCTGCATCCTAAAGTAAGGACTGTTTAACTGCAATAGCAGTTCTGAGCTCTACAAGTCGGTGAGACTTTATTTTGTTTTTGCTGCTGTGAAGCCATTTAAGTTGAATAAATCTCAGTTTTAATTAAAAAGCCTGTGTCCTGCGATCTAGCTGGTTCCCCCGAACTTTACAAGGGATTCAGATCACAGCAGCAAAAAAATAAATAAATACTAAAAAATCTGGAGATTTGGAGGCGGCTAAAAGCTTTTTTTGAGTTAAAGCGGGACTTTACTACCCTAAATATTTCCCCCCTTGCCTACCTAAAACAGTGTTCTGTACAGGAAGGATATTCACCCACCTAGTGGATCCAATGTTGTCTCGCTGAAATCTCCTCTGTAGACAGCATTAGGGTGCAGTGTTGCCATTTTCTTATGGGATGTCATCGGGCGGCACAGGCACACCTCTCAATGACATGCCACCAGGCCCGCTCCCTCCTACTTTGGAGAGTGGATGCTCCTGGCGTCTCATGGGATATTCACATAAAATATCCCAAGAGGAACCAGTAGGCACTGACTTAATTTGCCTAGGCGAATAACAGTGAAGTCCTGTTTTATAAATACATACTTGGATAGAGTTTTTTTAGTGTCACTTTAACATTTTAGAGAATTTACAGCCTGTTAAATATGTATTTTCCATTACATTTTTGTTGTACTGTCAGATCCATGTGTCTAAATAGTTATTAGATTTTGTTTGCAGCCTTTCCTTGCAATCAGGTTGTCAATACCTGAAAGAATCCAAATTAGGGAAATAAAACTTAGAGAGCTGATGAATGGTACAGAAAAATGTCTGCAGCATTGAAGGTCCCAATGAGCACAGAGGCCTCCATCATCCGTAAATGGAGACATTTTGGACCCACCAGGACTCTTCTTAGAGCGGGCTGCCCAGTCAAACTGAGCAATCGGGGGAGAAAAGCCTTAGTCAGGGAGGTGACCAAGAACCCAATGGTCAGTGTTTCTCTGTGGAGAGAGGCAAACCATCCAGAAGAACAGCCATCCCTGCAGCACTCCACCAATTAGCCCTGTATGGTAGAGTAGCCAGACGGAAGCCACTCCTTAGTAAAAGGCACATCACAGCCCGCCTAGAGTTTGACAAAAGGCACCTGAAAGACTCTCAGACCATGAGAAACAAAATTCTCTGTTCTGATGAAAGGTTGAACTCTTTGGCTTGAAGGGCAAGCACAATGTCTGGAGGAAACCAGGCACTGCTCATCTCCTGGCAAATACCATCCCTATAGTGAAGCATGTTGGTGGCAGCATCATGCTGTGGGGATATTTTTCAGCGGCAGGAACTGGGAGATTAGTCAGGATTGAGGGAAAGATGAATGCAGCAATGTACAGAGACATCCTTATTGAAAACCTGCTCCAGAGTGCTCTGTACCTCAGACTGGGGCAAAGGTTCATCTTCCAACAGGACTACGACCCCAAGCACACAGCCAAGATAACGGAGTGGTTACAGGATTACTCTGTGAATGTCCTTGAGTAACCCAGCCAGAACCTGATTAAACAACTCTGGAGAGATATAAAAATGGCTGCACACGGACACTCCCCATTCAACCTGATGGAGCTTGAGAGGTCCTGCAAAGAAGAATGGAAGAAACTGCCAAAAAATAGGTGTGCCAAGCTTGTAGCATCATACTCAAAAAGATTTGAGGCTGTGATTGGTGCAAAAGGTGCATCAACAAAGTATTGAGCAAAGGTCGTGACTACTTATGTGCATGGGACTTCTTCTTTTTCGTTTTGTATGCTTAAAACATTTGCAAAGAAATCAAAACAAACTTCTTTCACATTGTCATTATGGGGTATTGTTTGTAGAATTTTGACAAAAATAATGAATTTAATCCAATTAGGAATAAGGCTGTAACATAACAAAACGTGGAGAAAGAGAAGCACTGTGAATACTTTCTCGAATGCACTATATGTATTCTAAATGGCAAAAAGCCCCTTCTATTGCTCTCAGCCTCCTCCAAATCCCCTTTTCTGTTGCGGTGATCAGACTTCCTGTTGGAAGGTGGCTATGTTCATTCTCCATGGTACCACTGTATGTAAAAACGTAGCCACCCTGTTCTGCTAAATCCTGAGATTAACTATGGGATTTGTAGAGTGCATATAGCAGTGTGCATAATCAAAACTAATGTACACTAAAAAGGAACAAAAAACACAGTAACAAACAAAGGAGGCAGAAAAACACAGTAGGAAACAATTTAATAAAACATAGATTACAGGGCCATTAAGTAGTGAATGTGTATGGATAATTTTTGAAGAATAAGGATATTGTATAGTATGCAGCAGTTGTTTTATTCCCTGGTGTTCCACCTTCCCCTTTACTAAACTCCACACAACAAGGCTGAAGTCGGCCTGTCCATCCGGTCAGCATTAGCACCAATCAGAACCGGAGGGCGGGCAGTACTCATCCAATAGCCTGCCGTTGACGGAGTACAAAGGGAGAGTGACTGTGCTGTGTAGCCACACCCTCTGTCGAAGTCGGAAGTGACGAAACGCGTCAGGGCGTGGCTACAGCGACACAACACCCGGATACAGACTTGCGTTCCACTGCGCTCCACCAACCACCATACGGATCTTGCTACAGCTGTCATTACACAGCACGTGCGCGGCCCCTGGAGGATTGGAAAAGCGGTGAAACCATTTCTTTATTTATGTTCATTTGACAGTTATATATTGTACGGGCATTCACCATTGGTTACCTACTCACTTATGCCAGTCTGAGTTATTTATAGACATACTGCACTATCATTTGTTTGTATCGTTTTGTCTTACATGTCAACTGGCTAAGAAGTGTTCTGCCCTAGCAATACCTGGAGAACCAGATGGTGTGAGTTTTTTGCAGTGCATTTTTTCTTTACTGTGGTAAGCTTTCACCCTTTGAGGGGGTGTCCTTTTCCACATATAGGGGTATCTCACTCTAGAGATGTTAGGTGCATGTGCACTCTAGGTTTGAACACCTTACACACCAACTGAGCTCACTGGGATATTATTTGTTCTTTGAGCTGGACATTTACCAACTCTATTAGCGCTGTTTATCTTTTGAACTTCAGTTCATTGATTTTACAGATACTTATTTACATATTGTATAGTATAACTTTAATTCTACAGTGTGCATAGGGTGTGTTGGACTGCTAAAGTTCTCTCCACGTTGCCATGCACGCTTTTTAACTCTAGCTGCAGTACATATCATGTTTCCCCGGGTCTTATATTAATTTTGGCAACAAAAGGCACAGTAGGGCTTATTTTCTGGGTAGGTCTTACCATGTAAAGCGCTGTCTTCTCTCCCTCCCTGCCTGACAGGAATACCCAGTGTGAACTGAGTTAAAATGATTGTATAATCCTATAATCCACTATTGCAGTATTATACATCGTACAATGTGTGTGTTTCTGTAATATAATTGTTCCAAATACTTTCGTTATAGTGCCGTTCTGCGCTTCTGTGACCCACCGGAGCTCTCTTTCCCACATTTATATTACAGAAACAAACACATTGTACATTATATACTACTGTAATAGAGTGAATTATAGTATTTTACAAGCATTTTAAACAAGGGCTGATCTTTGGGATAGGGTTTATATTGCAGCCCTCCTGGAAAACATTAGGTCTTAGTTTCGGGTAAACTCGGTAGCTAGTAAAAAAAAAATAGAAGAGAAGGCTATTTTTCTATAGTAAATCCAACTAAACTGTTTTTATTTATTTTTTGAATAGAAGCATATAATAAAGCATACAATAGAAGAATAGAACGAAGAAGGGTTAGAACCACTGTCAGGCTTACATTGCCGTCTTTGTCTCCTGGGGAGATTTCCCTTCAGTTCTTTTCAAGTATTGAAAATCTCTTCAAGGGCCAAAAACCAAAGCACATTTTTAGCAGAATGGGAAACTTTTTAAATCAACTTTTTTGCAAATCACACCCCAATTCCATGCATGGGTGACCCAAAGACCGCAAGTAAAAAACAAATCTTCCTATTTGAGTCATTAAAATTTTAACCCTGTTGCACCAAATTAAAAAAAAAAAAAATATTAGTAATCACGACCTTCTCTATCACTCCTACGGGGATTATACTCAACTTTATTTTCGTATCAGCGACAAAAAGAACCAATACCCCGCATTAGAACAATGCCTCACTCAGATAGACATCTGGATGACGGAGAGTCACCTCAAACTCAATGGAGCAAAAACAGAAATCATTTAACTCCATGCAAACAGGAGGAAACTGTCTAGGACTACCTGGACCCCTCCACCCATTTTAGGACAATCACCCCTAGCACCAAGGTCAAAAGTCTAGGAGTCATCTTTGACTCGGACATGACAATGGATGCACAAATAGGATCAGTAATTAGCGGATCGCACCATCTTCTACGGCTCCTACGAAGAGTGGTTCCCTTCATCCCTAAATATGACACAGCGGTAGTGGTAGGGTCAATCATTAACTCCAGATTGGATTATGCAAATGCCATTTACCTTAGACTTATAAAGTACCAACTCGCCCGGCTCCAAATCATCCAAAACATGGCAGCTCGACTGGTAACAGGGAAAAAACCCTGGGAACCAATCACCCCGTCCCTGAGATCCCTTCATTGGCTGCCCATAAAGGACCGAGTCACTTTCAAGGCCTTATGCATAATGCACAAATGTGTACACGGAAGCGCGCACCTATATTTAAGTGAGAAAATAAAACAACAAAACCCGAATCGAGTTCTTAGATCAACTAACCAAAAATGATTACAAATTCCCAAAGCCCGATATAAGACCAAAGGAGAACGTCGTTTTTCAGTTCAAGGACCTTGACTATGCAACGCTTTACCAACTAATATCCGAATGGAAATTGATCACCTGGCCTTCAGAAAAAAACTAAAGAAAAATGGATGCCAAGCGCCTTGAGGCGATTTAATTTGCATTTGTAGCGCTATATAAGTAATTCGCTCACTAATTCACCTTTAAGGAGGACACCCCACTTGCACCTTGACATTTAAGACTGTTTGTTATCACTCACATTGGTATCCTGACTGGTACCTTTAAATGCTGTATGAGCTGCCACAGAAAGCAATTTCCCTGAATGAGTTTTTGAATCGGATAGGATGTATACTTTAACTATGGCAGTTTCCAGTATTGAAATTCACTTTCCCCAAGTGATTCGGCTGGTACAGATATTGCTGTTCAGAGATTTGTAATCCAACATTTATTTTGTTCTAAAGAGGTATTTGTACAGTATGACATAGTGCCTAGATTTATATAAATCGTCTTCAGCACCATATGCAAACAGTCTTCTTGCTGTATAAAAGGAACACTATCACCTAAATTTAATTTCTAGCAATTAGGCAATGCATCTTGCTTAACGTTCTCTTAATTTATTATTCCAAGATAAAAAAAAAAAAAACATTCAATAAGAAATTTGTGAATTTTTAAATTTGCAGAAATATAAAAAGAAATTCACAATATTTTACATGCGTTTGTTTTCAACCACCAGGCGGAGCTTCTGGTTGCTTTATCAAGTCTTACCAGTAGAATATTTAAGCCAATGCTAGGCTTAGAGCTCCCAAGCTTTGAAGCACCCCCACCATTAAAAAAAAAAAAAAAAAACTCTGTATACATATCTTTTCCTGTGGCATAATGATAGCATATATTTGGGTTGTGCCTCCGCTCCCACAACCTGATAGGACTGAACAGTTATAGATTGTAAGGGAGAACCCACCGCAGCATTCTCCTTTTTTTCCCTCACCTGTCCGAAACTGAATGGAACGCACTCGCCCCAGCCAGGTTCAACCCTCTTCTGGGTGGAAGTCCTTTCCTGTGCAGTCTGGATGGAAGGAGCCCCACTCTGATGGTCTCCGGGGTATGTTGCCTGGCGTCATACAAGCCTTGAACAGGCTTAGTTTGTCTGCAGCGGTCTCCATATTTTCTAACACTTCTACGGTTCCTCTGGGCTCTGTAGTCCCATACAGCCATTCCCAAGATGGTGCCCCGAGAGTCCGACCACTTTTGCGCATGCGCAAGCGGAAGTGACGTCGTTGGGAACCCGTTTTCCAGTTTTCAATAGGGCGCGGGGCTCCTCGGCGCACACCTGCAGATGCGCGAGTGTGCCATCACTTCCAGTGCGCCGGCAGGGATTTTAATGGCCCCCAGTTCCTGCATTACCCCGATACTGCGGTATTAAGCTATTTTTGGCTACCAACATCCTTGCTCCTGCTTCTCCAAGGTAAGCTGGTCTCTCTCTCTCGCTATGGATACCAGGTCACTACCTCCTCTATGCCTGCTAAAATACTGCTTCATGTGTATTCCAGGTGGAAGCTTCTTTCTCACTCCTCATGGACACCTCTGCCCAAGCAGACCATCCACAGCCTAATAGGTAAGGGGACGAATTTGTAAGTAGTTGAGAAAAAGAGCCTTGCCACTAATGCTGCATTATTGGACAGCCCTATCAGGTCCACAAGATCATCAAACTCAAGAAGAGAACATTCAGGTCACCGAAGGAGCCGCTCAGACCAACAAAAAAGTCGCTCAGGTCTAGGGATAAGCTTTGTGTTTAAGTCGAACTCACGTTCAACTCGAACATTGTATGTTCGACAGTTCGTCGAAATACGAACGTTACTGGGCGTTCGCGCCAAATTAGAGTGGCGTGTCACGGCATTACAGACATTACATTAAAGCCGCAAGCAGTTTTAAATTACTTTTTTCTTATAGTAATCTCATTTTGTGCAGGGACAGTTTTAACACGTGCCACTTCACAGGCATACTATAGACACCCAGCAGGTACGATATTTAAAGGAATTTTTCAATTTTTTTTTTCAGTTTAAGCATCATTAAAATCACTGCTCCAGAAAAAACAACCATTTTTTTTGGAGCAGTGACCGCGCCTGCCCGGTGTCCCGCGATCGGTCACAGGAGCTGAAGAACGGAGAGAGGTGTGTGTAAACACACCTTCCCCGTTCTTCATTGTGGCAATGTCAGTGATCGTTTGTTCCCTGATATAGGGAAAGACTATCTCTGATGTCACCTGTCCAGCCCCGCCCCCTACAGTTAGAAACACATATGAGGTCACACTTAACCCCTACAGCGCCCCCTAGTGGTTAACTCCTAAACTGCAATTGTAATTTTTACAGTAAACAGTGCATTTTTATAGCGCTTTTCGCTGTGAAAATGACAATGTGTCAGGGCACAGACCTTTTGTGGTCACTTTCCCCAGTTGGTTCTGGATGGAGTTGAACCTGGGATCTCGCCGTTTCAGGTCCAGCTCTTTGTCTTTGAGCCACTGCTCAGTGCTATCCTGTGTGCTATCCATTTGAGCCTGGTGCTGAACCTGTACTTCCTGTGGACCAATCAGTGGCCAGTGTGGCCTATTTAAGCCAGCCCCTTCCCCTTTGCTAATTGCTGGTTCGTTGTCAGCTTTACCCTGTGAGAGAACCTTGAAACCTGAATACCCAGACCTGTTTGACCCAGATTGGACCTTGACTATTCTCTGCCGTCTCCTACACTTGACCCCTGCCTGCTTATCGGATTTGCTGTTGTCTCCTGCCCCCTTGACCTTGGCTTGCTCTCACGGACTTCCTCTGCTCTCTCCAACTCCTGACCCACGCCTGTGACCCGGATTTGCCCTGTTTCCTGTTGGTCCCTTCTGGACTTACCTGCCTGTTCCTGCCTGATCAACGACTGTCTCCAGTCCTCTGCACCTGCCCTGCTTTCGTCAGCTGCACCAGGTCTGCCTACCAGTTCCCGGCACCGGTGCCTCCTTGTGCCGTCCCTCCTCTGTTCGAACTCCAGGGAGTGGTCTGCACAGGGTCGCAAAGGTGAGCCGCCCTCAGCATCTCGGCCTCGGTGAGTACTTACCTTAATGGTCCTGACACAATGGTCCCAAAAATGTGTCAAAATTGTCCAATGTGTCCGCCATAATGTCGCAGTCACGAAAAAAATCACTGATCGCTGGCATTAGTAGTAAAAAAATATATATTAATAAAAATGCCAGAAAACTATCCCCTATTTTGTAAATGCTATTTTGTAAACGCTATAAATTTTGCGCAAACCAATCGATAAACGCTTATTGCTTTTTTTTTTTCAACCAAAAATAGATAGAAGAATACGTATCGGCCCAAACTGAGGGGAAAAAAAAGGATATCTTTTTTTGGGGATATTTTTTTATAGCAAAAAGTAAAAAATACTGAATTTTTTTCAAAATTGTCGCTCTATTTTTGTTCATAACTAGAGTTGAGCGGACACCTGGATGTTCGGGTTCGGACCCAAACCCGGACTTTGAAAAAAAAGTTCGGGTTCGGGACCGAACCCGAACTTTGACCCGAACCCCATTGAAGTCAATGGGGACCCGGACTTTTGACTACAAAAATGTCTCTAAAAAACTAAGGGAAAGGGCAGGAGGGCTGCAAATGGCAGCAAAATGTCGGGAAGAGCATGGCAAGTACTCTGGAAATAAATGTGGATAGGGAAATAACTTAAAATAACATACAAAAAATAAAAATAAAAAATATAATGATTTTGACCTTGGAGGACGAGGTCCATACAGTTTTGTTCAAAATTATTCAACCCCCCAATGCTGTAAAGGGTTTTTGGGAATTTTTTTTTTTTGAAAAATATTTTTATTGAAATATTTCAAACACAGTACATATTACAGTTAGACAGAACTAGACAAAAACAGCTCAACGTCTTACAACACTTCAGGAGAAAAAGCTGATACCTCAAAGGATAGCAACTTCTGCAGTGCAAATACGAGGTCTGGTTAAGATCTGCGGTGGCTAACATATACATGTAGAGTGGGGGGGAGAGAACGGGAGGTATGGGGAGGTGTCACCTCCGAGACCATGTTTTAACCAGCGGTTTCTGGTTCCTCCACCCAGACCCGCCAAATTTTTTCATATTTTTGTGGGCACCCACGATTGGCGTATGTGTCCTTATATAGGGGAAGGCTGGTATTCACCAGGCGTCTCCACTGCACCAGGGATGGGGGCGAGGGTTTTTTCCAATGCATGGCCACATTCTTGCGGGCGTAGAAGAGTAGTAGGCTAACTAAAGTGCGTTTTGCTGAGGTCCGAACCAGGTTTTCTATTATGCCCAAAAGGCATATCTCCATAGTTAGGGGCAGGTGAGTCCCAGCAATTCTGTTAGTCAGTTCTAAGACCGCCTCCCAGTAATGTATCACCTCTGGGCATTGCCAGAAGATGTGCGAAAAGTCCCCCGGGGAGTCGCCACAACGCCAGCACTCCTGTGAATGTGTGGGGTTCATTTTGTGTAGCCTGTAGGGGGTGAAGTATGCCCTGTGTACTATTTTGTATTGCACCAGTCTGTCACGAACCGACACCAGCGTAGTGAAGGGTAGGTCCCATACGTCATCCCAGTCGTCTGCGTCCAGTGTGGGGATGTCAGCTTGCCACCTGGCCCGCAGCCCGTCAAGGGGAGGGAGGGACACAAAGAGGAGGTAAGAGTATAAGTGCGAAGTGGGCTTCACATCACAATGGAATCTGAGTGTCCTCTCCAGCTCCGACTGGGCCACAATACAGGAGGACAAAGGAAACTGCGCCGAAAAGGCATGCGACAGTTGGTGGTACCGGAAATAATAGTGAGCGGGCAGATTAAAGTCGGACGATAGCTCAGTGAAGGGCCTCAGCGCGTTTTGCGAAACAATATGGGAGATTAATTTCACGCCGCACTTTGTCCACGCAAGGGGATCCGTCAGTTTGTATATGTGATCCAAGGTAGGGTTATTCCAGATCGGGGCATTTGGCGAGATTTCAGTGGGCTTACATTTTTCAATGGTCAGGCCAGTTCGCCACGCCCGCAGAGTGGTAAGCATAGAGGGGGTCAGAGGGTAGGGCGCGCGAGGGCCCCGAAACAGCAGACACTGAAGGGCCTCCAACGAGCCCACCACCGACGCCTCAAGGGCAGTGGAGGTGTTCGTACCGTCCGGCCGCAGCCACCAAGCCGCCGTAACCAGCTGGGCGGCGAGATAGTATTTGTAGCAGTCCGGAAATGCCATCCCACCCTGCGTTCGCGGTCTCATTAAGGTAGATAGCTTATACCTCGGTGGGGAGCACCCCCAGATAAAGGAGGAGAAAAGTCTATTTAGTTTAGCAAAAAAGGACTTAGGTATCCACTGCGGCGAGTGGCGGAAGAGATAGAGGAGTTTGGGGACTATTTTCATTTTTAGAAGATTCACCCTCCCCCATACCGACAGAGGGAGGTTGCCCCATGCCTTAAATTTTGATTGGGCGTCTGCCAAAACCGGGGAGAGATTTAGGGGGATAAAGTCAGAGGCCGAAGTTGAGATAAGCACCCCCAAATATTTGAAAGTATCCACCCAGCAGAGGGGGCTATCAGGGGGGGAGGTAGATTTGGCCGCCTGGTCTATCGGGAACAGGAGAGATTTGGACCAGTTCACTCTGAGTCCAGTGACCGGAGCGAATGTGTCTAACACCGACAAGGCGCCCTGCAGGGAGGGGCCGGCATCATTCAGAAAAAGCAGCATATCGTCGGCGTATAGGGCCACCCTCTCCTCTAGCAGACCCACTCTGAGCCCCTTAACGTGACGAGATGTACGGAGCGCCTCCGCCACTGGCTCAATGGCGAGGGCAAAGAGGGCCGGGGAAAGGGGGCAGCCCTGCCTAGTGCCTCGAGAAAGCCGAAAGGGGACAGAAACCGCACCGCCCAAGCGCACCGACGAGGTGGGGGCCTTGTATATGACCTGCAGCCATGTTATGAATAGTAAGGGAAATCCCATTCGTCTCAAAGTCTCCCATAGGAAAGGCCACTCGACCGTGTCAAAGGCCTTTTCTACATCTAGTGAGGCCACAGTCCTCGTTCCGGTATTAACGTGTCGGGTATGAATGTTGGTAAAGAGTCGCCTGAGATTGACATCAGTGGACCTCCTGGGCATGAACCCCGTCTGGTCAGAGTCTATTACAGTAGGTAACATGGGGTACAGTCGCAGGGCGAGTAGCTTGGTAAGTACCTTAAAGTCGGTGTTCAACAGTGCAATAGGGCGGTAGGAGGCACAGGAAGCAGGGTCCTTGGGAGGTTTATATATCAGTGTCAAGTGGGCATGATACATAGAGGCGGGGAGGCCGCCCTCAGCCAAACACGTAGTGTAAAGCTGTGCCAATATGGGGGCCAGGAGGCCCACATGGGCTTTGTAGAAATCGAGTGGAAGTCCATCAGGTCCTGGCGCCTTGCCAGGTGGGAAGGACTGGATGGCAGCCTGGACTTCAAGAGCTGTAAATGGTTTCACTAGGGTCTCCCTCTCCTGATCAGAGAGCCAACCCAACGCTAAGGGGTCAAGCAGGTCGTTAAGCGTCTCAGGCCGGAAGCCCGCGGGCAACCCAGAGGAGTAGAGGGTCCTGTAGAAGTCGTTAAAGGTCTGCAGTATGTCTGGAGGAGAGGACACAGTCCCCCCTTCAGGGGTCTGGAGGAGAGATATGGTTGTGAGAGGTTGGTCGTGTTGGGCCATCATGGCCAGAAACCGGCCATTCCGGTCACCCTGTTCAAATGCCCTCTGTTTGCCCTTATGTATTTCCAGACGTGTCGCTTCAGCTATGTGCAGATGTAAGTCGCGCTGGGCCGCCATCATCAGATCAAAACGATCCGAGGAGGGGTCAGTATTATATGTGGCAGTGCGGTCCGCGACCCGCTGCTCTAAGTCCACCAACTGCGCCGAGTGTTGTTTTTTTACACTAGCTACAAAGGAAATGTACTGTCCCCTTGTGTACGCCTTGAAAGTGTCCCAAACTACGTCCGGGGAGGCCGTGCCAGTATTACGCTCCCAGAAGTCAGTCAGCAGGGGGGATACAGCTTCAGCTATGTCTGGATGGTTCACCCATTGGGCGCCCAGCCTCCAGAGTGCGGCACAGCGTGAGGCCGGAGAGCGTAGCACTACTAATAACGGGCTATGGTCCGACAGACCGCTGGGAAGATAGTCCGCCTCCAACACATCCGCTAACAGTGCGGGGTTAGAGAAGGCCAGATCTATCCGGGACGCGGTCTTGTAGGAAGCAGAGTAGCAGGAATAGGCACGCACATCCGGGTGCTTCCACCTCCAGACCTCCTCCAGGCCCACTGCCTGAGCCCAGGCCAGTAGGTCGGAGGACCGGGACTTCGGCGGAGTGGGTCTATCTAGTTCTTGGGACAGGATGGCATTGAAGTCTCCCATCATTATGACCTTCCCCGGGCAGAACGGTGCAATCTTATCTAAAACATCATACAATAGGGCTGAGGAGAAGGGGGGGGGAATGTACAAATTGACAACAATGTACCTCTGCGACCATAATGTAAAAACGAGGACCACATATTTACCCAGGGGGTCTGTACGGACTTCTTCAATTACACAGGGAAAGTTCTTATGGATAAGGATTGTCACCCCCCTAGCATACGTGGAATATGTAGCATGTATTGCTCGCTGAACCCAGGGTTTTTTAAGGGTCAGGATCCTGCTGCCCATGAGGTGAGTCTCTTGGAGTAAGATAAGTTGTACAGGGCGGGACTTTAAGTACTGGAATAAGGTGGCCCGTTTAAACTTGGAGTTAAGACCCCTGACATTCCAAGAGAGGATGGAGAATGAGTCAGGCGGGCGGTCAGCCATCTGGCAGGGGGGGTGGAGGGAGGGCAGGGTACCACATTAGGAGCATCTCGAGACACCCCAGGAGCAGCAGGACCTCGAGTACAGTACAAATCATGTCAGCAAAGCTTGTGCAGGGCACCATCCTTACAGAGCAAAAGACATTGAGCTTAACATAAACAGTGAACACAAAAAATAACAAACTTCCCAGGCACCGGGTGCCTATCCGACTATGTCCCATCTCTCTAGCAACTGCCGGAGGGGTGGGAATAGTTTTTCCCCAAACAGGAACAGTCAAAAACATAGGGTGTAGATGAGCCCTTAAATTGGGGCTCTACACGACATCCGCAAAGCTGCTCTCTCACAGCAGAGGCCTGCGGTCAATGTTCATGGACACAGAGCCCAAGTAAAATCGGGCGCAAAAAAAAGAAAAAAAAAAAAAAAAAAAAAAAATTAGGACAGAAAAATTCAAAACAAAAATAAAAATAAAACTTGGACAGAACACAAGTACAGGTGGGGGGGGGGGAGTTGGCGGCTTCGCGTGTCTCAGTTCTTGGAGTCCTGAGTAATGCGCCTTCATGTCGGCGCGCTGAGCATCCAGACTCCATGTAGTAGTATGGGCAGATTCCCGGCCTGGACAGGGTATAGGGGCCAAAAATCGGGGGGTAGTGACCACCGGAGATACAGGCCGCGGTGAGGGAGCAAGGCAGCACCTTAAAGTGAGAAAAAAAAAAAAAAAAAAAGAAAAAAAAAATAAAATGTATGGAGGGAGAAAACAGGATAGTGAGGGGGAGCTGGATCTCTGTCCACAGTGTAAAGAGAGAGAGAAAAACCAGAATAAACTCATGGGGGGCACAAACGCAGTTATCTCCCCGCAGCGGCAGGATCAGGGACCAAGGGCAATAGCATCCAGCAGACATCGGATGATTGTGTCACAGTGGAATACCGGAGGAACATACAACAGTTCATCAGGACGATGGAGGGGAGGGAAACGACCTCCACCGAGATCCATGAGATCACATTCTGTTACCCCAAAAAACAGTAATAAATTTCACCCCATCTGGGGGGGGGGGGGGAGGGGTTGCCCGGGGGAGAGAAGAAAACTAGCCGCCATACTTGCCACGAGGTATGAGTCATCCGCGGGCCTCCAGCCACGACATGGCCGCCTCCGGGTCTGTGAAAAAGCGCGTGCGATCCCCATCTATCACCCGCAACTTGCTAGGGTAAAGCAGGCTGAATTTGAGGCCTTGGTCTCGCAGACTTCTGCGCACCTCGGTGAAGGAGCGGCGCTGGCGTTGCACCTCTGGAGAGTAGTCTGGGAACAGCATGATCCTGGCTCCCTCAAACATCAGATCCCTCTTTTCCCTGGCAGCCGCCAGGATGCGATCCCTGTCCCGGTAATTGAGTAGGCGAAGCAGGAAAGGCCGCGGAGGGGCTCCTGGGATTGGAGGCTTAGGAGGAACCCTGTGTGCCCGCTCGACCACAAAGGTGGGTGGCATAGCTGGTAGGCCCAGCAGGGAGATGAGAAAGGTTTCAGTGAACTCCGCAGGCCTAGGGCCCTCCGCCCGCTCCGGGAGGCCCAGGATCCTGATGTTGTTCCTCCTGAGCCTATTCTCCGTGTCGATGGATTTCTCCTGCAGGGCTCTGACCTGTATCTGTAGGGCATGGAGATCCCTGGAGTCGGCCCTGGTAGAATCCTCAAGCTGAGAGATGCGGCCCTCCGCCTCGGCGAACCGGGCCCTGAATTTGTCCATATCATGCCTAATAAGGCTTACATCCGCCACTAGATGGTCGATCTTCACCATCACGGAGTCCCGGCCCTCCTTGATCGCTGCCAGGAGTTCAGCATGCGAGGCGGCTTGGGATGCCAACGGATTAGGCAGGGGTGGAAAATCAACAGACATCTCCAGGGCTGAGAGCCTCGTGGGCAAGATGGCCGTCGCGGCCCGAGCTCCTGGCGTCGAGGACGAACGGAGCTTGCCCGGCGACAGCGGAGGGGCTCTCGGGGTACCGGGTGTCTTCTTCCGCCCCAGGGTGCCTGCGGAACGGGTGCTGGGTGCAGGAATCTGCGCTGAAAGTTAGTCAGGATAAGGGTAAGAGCGGAGCTCAGCTAACGCACGTCTGCTCCCTTTCACATCTCGGCCACGCCCCCGGGTTTTTGGGAATTTAGTGTACATTTGTAATTGTATTCAGAATGAAATCCTACAAGGACTTCATAAAGAACCATATGCAACTAATATGACATCAATTGGTTTTGTAATACAGTAGTAAATGCAAAATTCAAGGCAATGGGCACTGTTGAAACGCTACCTGGTCGTGGCAGAAAGAAGATGCTGACTTCGACCGCTATGCGCTACCTGAAGCGTAGAGTGGAGAAAAGTCCCCGTGTGACTGCTGAGGAACTGAGAAAATATTTGTCAGATGTGGGTACTGAAGTTTCTGCTCAGACAATACGGCGCACACTGCGTAATGAAGGCCTCCATGCCAGAACTCCCAGGCGCACCCCCTTGCTGTCTCCAAAGAATAAGAGTCGACTGCAGTATGCCGAAAGTCATGTGGGCAAACCACACACGTTTTGGGATTGGGTTGTGTGGACTTATGAAACAAAATTACAACTGTTTGGGCCCATGGATCAACGCTATCTTTGGAGGAGGAAGAACAAGGCCTATGATGAAAAGAACACCTTGCCTACTGTGAAGCATGGCGGGGGGTCAATCATGCTTTGGGGCTGTTTTGCTTCTGCAGGTACAGGGAAGCTTCAGCGTGTGCAAGGTACCATGGATTCTCTTCAGTACCAAGGAGATATTGGATGACAATGTGATGCAGTCCGTCACAAACCTGAGGCTTGGGAGACGTTGGACCTTTCAACAGGACAATGATCCCATGCATACCTCCAACTCCACTAGAGCATGGTTGCAGATTAAAGGCTGGAACATTTTGGAGTGGCCATCGCAGTCACCAGACTTAAATCCGATTGAGAACCTCTGGTGGGACTTAAAGAAAGCAGTTGCAGTGCGCAAGCCTAAGAATGTGACTGAAGGTGGAAGCGGCGGTGGAGGAGGAGGAGGAGGAGGAGGAGGAGGAGGTAGCCAACACAGCAGGTTTTGGTTTTTAATTGATTTATTTTTTAAATTAGGGTAAACCCCAAAATAGTGAGACAAATCTAGGGTTGCTACCTCATCCCTTTAAACCTGAACACAGAGTTACACAGGTTCTGGGGCTAATTTAATGTCAATAGACTCGATAAGGCACCAAGTGAGTTTAATTAACAGCACCTTAATCAGCCAGAGAACCTGTGTAATTAATATGTTTTTGCTTTGAAAGGGGTGAGATGGCAACCCTAGAAAGCTCAGAAAAAAACAATGGCTGGGTAAGGCCGGCCCGGTGTCTATTCTGCACAAGGTACGGACAACTCCTCTGGGATCCATGCCTGGTTCATTTTAATGAACGTGAGCTTGTCCACATTGGGTCTGGACAGGCGGCTGCGCTTGTCTGTGATAACGCCCCCTGCCGTGCTAAATACACGTTCAGACAATACACTGGCCGCAGGGCAGGCCAGCACCTCCAAGGCGTAAAGGGCAAGCTCAGGCCATGTGCCCAATTTGGAGACCCAGAAGTTTAAGGGGGCATAGCCGTCATTCAGTACGTGTAGGGGTGTGCTCACATACTGCTCCACCATGTTGCTGAAATGCTGCCTCCTGCTAAAACGTTCCATATCAGCTGGTGGTGCTGTTTGTTGTGGCGTGCTGACAAAGCTTTTCCACATTTCGCCCATGCTAACCCTGCCTTCTGAGGTGCTGGCGGTGCCCCTGCTGCGTTGGCGACCTCTTCCTCCTCCTCTGCCTTCGCCTTCTGCTTCCACTGTGGCCCCGCTGCCAGGTGGGAATTGCAGCGCGTCTAACGGCGTGCGCTTGTACTCGCGCATCTTGCGTTCACGCTCCAGTGAGGGGATTAAGGACGGTACATTGTCCTTGTAACGGGGATCCAGCAGCGTGGCCACCCAGTAATCAGCACCTGTCATAATGTGCGAAACACGCCGGTCGTTGCGGAGACACTGCAGCATGTAATTGCTCATGTGCGCCAGGCTGCCCAGAGGCAAAGAAAAGCTGTCCTCTGTGGGAGGTGTATCATCTGTGTCCTCTGTATCCCCCCAGCCAGGCACCAGTAATGGCCATGAGCTGGTCTGGATGCCATCCTGCTGTGAACATGGTTCCTCCTCCTCCTCCATGTCTTCCTCCTCCTCATCCTCCACCGCGTCATCCTCCAGAACTGTGCCCTTGCTAGAGAATTGTGTACCTGGCCTTTGTTGGTGCACAAACCCACCCTCTGAGCCACTTGTGAATGACTGCCCTGAAAGCCTTGCAAATGATCCAGATTCCTCCTCCTCCTCCTCTTCCTCCTGTGCCACATCCTCTTCCATCATCGCCCGTAGCGTTTTTTCAAGGAGGCATAGAAGTGGGATAGTCACGCTGAGAGCGGCGTCATTGGCACTGGCCATGTTGGTGGAGTACTCAAAACAGCGCAACAAGGCACACAGGTCTCGTATTGGAGGCCCAGTTATTGGTGGTAAAGTGGTTCTGTTCCGCAGAGCGACTCACGCGTGCGTGCTGCAGCTGGAACTCCACTATCGCCTGCTGCTGCTCGCACAGTCTGGCCAGCATGTGCAAGGTGGAGTTCCACCTTGTGGGCACATCACATATGAGGCGGTGAGCGGGAAGGCCGAAGTTACGCTGCAGCGCTGCCAGGCGAGCAGCAGCAGGGTGAGAACGCAGAAAGTGCGCACAGACGGCCCGCACTTTCTGAAGCAGCTGTGGCATATTGGGGTAAGTTCTCAGAAAACTCTGCACCACCTAATTCAGCACATGCGCCAGGCAAGGAATGTGCGTCAAACCGGCTAGGCCCAGAGCTGCTACGAGATTTCGCCCGTTATCGCACACCACCAGGCCCGGCTTGAGGCTCACTGACGCCAACCACTTATCGGTCTGTTGTTCCATGTCCCTCCACAACTCCTGCGCGGTGTGTGGTTTTTCCCCCAAACAGGAAAGTTTTAAAACTGCCTGCTGGCGTTTACCCATGGCTGTGCTGAAGTTGGTGGTGAGTTTGTTACGCTGACTGGATGAGGAGGCGGGAGAGGATGAGGAAGCGGAGTAGAAGGAGTTAGGAACAGGAGGCAAACTGAAGCACCCTGCAATCCTCGGTGGTGGAAGTACATGCGCCAAACTGCTATCCGCCTCAGGCCCAGCCGCCACTGCATTTACCCAGTGCGCTGTTAGGGAGATATAACGTCCCTGACCGTGCTTACTGGTCCACGTATCCGTAGTTAGGTGGACCTTATCACAGATGGCGTTGTGCAGTGCACACCTGATTTTGTCCCCCACTTGGTTGTGCAGGGAAGGGATGGCTCGCCTGGAAAAGTAGTGGCGGCTGGGAACGACGTACTGTGGGACAGCCAATGCCATCAGGCTTTTAAAACTCTGCGTCTCCACCAGACAGAATGACAGCATTTCAAAGGCCAGTCATTTTGAAATGCTGGCATTCAGGGCCAGGGATCGCGGGTGGGTAGAGGGGTACTTCCTCTTACGCTCCAGTGTTTGGGAGATGGAGAGCTGAATGCTTCCATGGGACATTGTGGAGATGTTTGGTGACCCAGGTGGTAGTGTTGCTTGCCGGTCCTCTAATTGAGGGGTGGCAGGTGGCACTGTCACTACAGAGGTGGATGAAGAGGCAGAGAGGCCCGAGACTGATGCAGAAGAGGAAGCAGGAGGAGCCAGAGACCTTTCTTGGTTTTTGCGGTGTCTACTCCACTGCAGCTCGTGCTTTGCACTTAGATGCCTGGTCATGCAGGTTGTGCTCAGGTTGAGAACGTTTATGCCTCGCTTCAGGCTCTGATTGCACAACGTGCAAACCACGCGTGTCTTGTCATCAGCACATTGTGTGAAGAACTGCCACGCTAGGGAACTCCTTGGACCTGGCTTTGGTGTGCTCGGTCCCTTGCTGCATTGGGCAGTAGCAGGCATACTGTCTGGGGGATGGACGCTCTGCTTTGGCACCCTGCTCCCTCTTCTGCTGTGCTGGTGGCTCTGTGCGACCACCGCCTCTTCCTCCAAACTACATGGGTCACCTGCATGAGGTTGATTCCATGTCGGGTCGAGGACCTCATCGTCCTCCACATCATCTTCCACCCAGTCTTCACCACTGCCCTCCTTGTCGGTCTGCACAATTGCAAAAGCACCAGCAGTTGGCAACTGTGTTTCATCATCATCATGCAAGACATGCTGTGATGGTCCCCCCATGAACTCATCCCGAAATATAAGTGGTTGGGCATCAGTGCACTCAATCTCTTCCCCTTCTGGGGCTGGGCTAGGTGGATGGCCCTGGGAACACATGCTAACAGACTCATCAAAAAGAAGAAGAGACTGCTGCATGCTTTGGGGCTCAGACTGCTTGGCTGATTTGCAAGGGGGTGAGGTGAAAGACTGATGGTGGACATCGGCTGCAGGCGCCAACTCTGAGCTTTCAGCACAAGACTGGTTGGAAAAAAATGTGAAGGAACTGGAGGCACTGTCAGCAACCCAATCTACTACCGCCTGTTCTGCTCCTGGCCTCAACATTCGTAGAGCTGGATTAGGCCCGACCAAATACCGCTGCAGGCTCTGTCGGCTACTCGCACCTGAGAAAGGTGTTTCACTTGTGCTTGTTGCTGGCACAGATCGACCACGTCCTCTCCCTGTAACAGGAGCTCCACCAGCAGCACCACGCCCGCGGCCACGTCCCTTATTTGACGTTTTCCTCATATTTCTCAAATTTAGGGTCTTGCCCTAATTTTGAGAAATTTCAAATACAAAAAAGTGTAAGCTGGTGAAATAGGCAGAGATTCACCTATATATTTCTCTACCTATAGCAATAAGCAGGAAGCCAGCACTAAACAATGTACTGCACAGACAGTATATCACAGGGGAAAGGTGGAGTGCTGGTGAAATGGGCAGAGATTCACCTATATATTTCTCAAATTTAGGGTCTTGCCCTAATTTTGAAAAATTTTAAATACAAAAAAGTGTAAGCTGGTGAAATAGGCAGAGATTCACCTATATGTTTCTCCACCTATAGCAAGAAGCAGGAACCCAGCCCTAAACAATGTACTACACAGACAGTATATCACGGGGGACAGGTGCAGTGCTGTTGAAATATACAGAGTCACCTATAGAGTACTGACTGCCCCTATAGAAAAAATATTTCAGGAACCTGTCCCTGACTATGTACTTGACAGAAACACAGTATATTACAGGTGCACAGGTGGCGTGGCAGGTGTAGTGCTGTTGAAATACTCAGAGTCACCTATAGATTGCAAACAGCCACTATAGTTGAACAAAATTCCTAAACTATATGAAGCACAGCAGATGTCACAGGAATAGAGTGCTTGTTGATATTTCTGGAGCAACATACACCTAAAACTGTCCCTATGATTCAGCAAACTTTCCCTCACATAAGTGAAGCAGTGACAACGAGCCAGATGACATAAGATGATGCAGATATCAAAGAAATAAAGTGTGCTTCTTGAGATTTCTGGAGCAGTATAACAGCATAGACCTAACACTTTCCCTCAGCAGATTCAGCAACCTTTCCCTCACATAAGTGAAATCCAGTGAAAACGAGCCAGATACACCTAAGACTTTCCCTATGCAGCAGATTCCAGCAGCCTTTCCCTATCTAGAGTGAAGCAGAGTGAAGATCTGTGCTGTGTGCCTCTAATATAGAGGCACGTCACATGATGGGTCACATGCTGCACTGGCCAATCACAGCCATGCCATAAGTAGGCATGGCTGTGATCAGTTCCCAGTCACAGTAGTAACACGAATGGCGATTGGCTGCCGTGCAGCGCGCCAAAACATACCCAAACTCCGAACCCGGACTTTTTCCAACTATTCGGGTTCGGGAAAAGCCCAAAGTCCGTACCGAACCCGAACTTTACAGTTCGGGTTCGCTCAACCCTATTTATAACGCAAAAAAAAAAAACGCAGAGGTGATCAAATCCCACCAAAAGAAAGCTCTATTTGTGGGGAAAAAACGAACGCCAATTTTGTTTGGGAGCCACGTCGCACGACTGCGCAATTGTCAGTTAAAGCGACGCAGTGCCGAATTGCAAAAAGGGGCCCGGTCATTGACCAGCAATATGGTTTGGGGCTAAAGTGGTGAATGAATTGTTGGGTCAAGGCAATAGAGATCAAAGTCATTGAAAAAAAACGGCAGAGGTTCCCCCCAGTCCATTACTAGGCCCTTTGGGTCTGGTATGAATATTAAGGGGAACCCCAAACCAAAAAAAAATCCATATCAGGCCCTTCAGGTCTGGTATGGATATTAAGGGGAACCATGTGCCATTTAAAAAAAAATGGCATGGGGTTCCCCCCAAAAATACATGCCAGACCCTTATCCGAGCACACAACCTGGCAGGCCGCAGGAAAAGAGGGGGATGAGAGAGCGCACCCCTCCTGAACCGTACCAGGCCACATGCCCTCAACATGGGGAGGATGTCCCCATGTTTATGGGGACAAGGGCCTCAACCCCACAACCCTTGCCCGGTGGTTGTGGTGGTCTGCGGGCAGGGGCTTATCGGAATCCGGAAGCTCCCTTCAACAAAGGGGACCCCCAGATCCCAGCCCACCTATGTGAATTGGTAAGGGGTACATTGTGCGAGAAACATGCACATGATCCTGCCTCCACTGAAGGCACCCAGCCAATGACGCTTCGCCAGCCTGACAGCTATTATGCCACCCATCACGTGATGTCGTCCCCCTCTGACACAAGGGGAAACGCCAGGGTTTCCCAGTGATGTGTATGGGTGACCCCACCCCCCTGAAATGCAACGGGTAACCTGCGTACTTTACTTTTCCATGTTTTGTGTACTGTGGAAGACCAGATATAGTGAATGCAGTGTCTTGGGTTTATTAAGTGTAGCACTACCCCAACAGGAGCTGCTGGCTTGATTTTGGGTCTACGTTCTGCCTCTCAACCCCAGAAGTTTGGCTCGAACCTTCCCTTGGCACAACTGGACAGCACAACAATTGTGGAACCCACTGGCAGTTGGGAACCACAATGATATCATACAGTGATAAAAATACAATTGAATGTTTTTACCTTGTGCTGACCACCTGTTCAAATGGTAATAGATAAGGCTCCACACAAGATGCAGTTTAAACAAGAAGTGTTTACTTGGTAGAGAAAAAAAAACGAAACAGAATTATACAACAGTTGACTTCCTACAGGGCCCTGCAAGAGTCAATGATAAAGATAAGGAACGGGTTTAAATAACAGACCAAAGTACAGACCTGTGTAAGAACGCGTGGAGGGGTTTCCCCAATACAGTACTCTCAGCATTGGAGTACCTCTCCACTAGGCCTCACCCAGCTCTCAGAAACAATACTGTACAAAATGAGTATGGAATAATTATGCAATGTATATGAGTCTAACTCTTTAGTCCCCCCTAGCGGGCAGTTCTTGTCCGTGTCCTATTATAACTTAATTAGTCAGACTGAGTCTTGTAATCGTTCCTTTCCGGTTAACTGAAGTCTTCGCTAGCATTAGATGGTGAACGTTAACAACTTGTAATCCAATAGGGATAAAGAAAATGGAAAACGAACATTCAAAGTAATTATGACGTGCTGGCGACACAGGAGCCAATTCCATTAATGCACAGTCACTGCCGGGTGCAATGTATCCCTGCACATGGCGTGTTAACCTCCAAACAATGGTGAGTCTATGAGATCCACCTTCCTGTGATACAGTTATTATATCGTTGGGAAGGTGCCCTTCTCACCCAATGAGGCCTCGCCTCTCCGGTATGCTCCGTCTGTAGTGTCCAGTTCTTGGCCTCTCTGCAATTGACAGTCTCTGGTCTTCCACGCAGCCGTCACAAAGTGCTGGTGGACCAGCGACACTGGTTGCCCTGGAACGTAGGCCAAACACTGCGTCAAGGATTCCCTCTTAGGATGGGCGTTCCACGCTGGCGACTGTAGGCCCAGGCTTCTGAGGCCTAGGCTTCCTTGAAGCAGGCCTCAGCACAGACTTCCTGCTTGCTAGAAGTTGCCATCCCAAGAGAGAGAATGTACGCCTCCCCTTCCTTTAAGTAGCTTCTCTCAGAAGACTGTGCATGAGGCAATGTTCTTTGGGTAGCACAGTTGCACTGTGGGCATCGTAGTCTGTTAAACACCCAAGGCAATGGAGTCTATCTCCCTGCACTTTAAGTTCCATAATGCATTGTTGTAATGTCATAAAACCAAAGAAGTGGTGGCAGTATAACGATTGACCACCAGAGGGAGCCGAGTTCCTTCTTAATTACAAACTGTAGTCTATCGGCCACATTGCAAAGTGACACCTTGCTACATAAGTTTCTCCTGCATGATGCCTCATACTAAGGGTATGGTACAAATATCCTCTTTTTGACACCTAGCAGTCCGACCCTCTACAAGGTTTCTGCCCTTCAGAGCTGACTTTCACTGACAGCTGCATTGCCCGCAAACTATCAGGAACCAATCTGAGTGGTTTGTGATCATTATTTATTTTATGACATAGTGATCACATGCAGGTTGGAGACTTAATTTACAAAACAAGCCTTCAGCCTATAGATGCCACCACAGAGTGAAGATGGTTTTGTGGTACTGTAATAATTAAATGTAGCACCCTCTAGTGTGCTAGGTGTGAAAGATTTTTTTTTTTTTGTCAGTGTAGGCAAATTTATGCAAGCTTCGCTGGCAGCCAGGCCAGCTTGTTTGTGTTACCTAGGTTGACAGAAATCCAAGGAGAGCTGGATGACTCACAAGCAGCATCACTTATTTCTATAACTGTAACTGTATATAATTTGACTAGCTATGAAGAAGCACTAAGGCATAGTGCGAAACGTCAGCTTTTCTTTTGTTGTGCTGTTTTTTGCTGTGGCATGTATTTTGTGATTTTTAATTAAAGGAGGAGTTTTTTTGGAGTGCGGCTGTCCCAGCTTTTTTCCTTCATCCTAACCTGCATTTTGATTGCACTGCCTGCACCCTTGGCTCGGACCACAGGAATCAGATTACCTGGTTCTCTTTGAGCGGTTACCCACTCTCTTATTTCTATAACGTACTGGAACCTTTTGAAAAAATAGAGGGGTGAGGTGGGGCTGCCTGGAGAATTCTGAGGACCCTGACCAATCCCCAACTTGGATTTTGCAGGGGGGCAGGCTTCCTCAAATACTCAGGGTCAGCCCATCTGGGGAGAAGTTGCTCGGGTGGAAGTTGAAGAATCTGGGGGGGGGGGTGTGACCTTGGGCCTGGGTTTGGGTGCGGACGGGACCTTCCTACAACCAACGGAGGTGACCTCAACAGAAGGCACAGGAGCAAGGAAAAGACAGCAGGAGAACACTGCCAGGCAAGTCTCCAAGAGGAATAACAAGTTGCAGCCAAGAGGGAACCTGAGGACTGGGAGCAGGCAGTCTGGGATGGGTGCAGGGCCAATAAGGACGACTATAGTGGCATGGGCAGTGGAAAGAGGCAACTGCAGCCAGGAGGTCTGGCAGGGCCTGAAGAGGTGGCACTGGGGATCAGTAGCCACGTGGGACAGCTAGAACTTTTGCTACACCATTGGGGCCTGCCATGAGAGAGAACTTATTACACACGCTTCCTGCGCTACTCTGCATGCTGGCTAATCCTCGATCTACCTGTCAGGTGCCAGCTGTCAGCGATTGAGAGGTAGATCCCCGCGGACCTCCGATGCAGATTAGGTGGCCGCTGTAACCTGCCCACTGAGCCCATCAGCCCACCGGGAACTCCCGGTAGTCCCGATGGCCAGTACATCCCTGCCCCCAGCTGCCGCCGCGCCAGCGTCGCCCTGAGGCCTGGCCTCGGTGGCCTTGTCTGGAATCCGGCCCTGCCCGCGGTCCATGCCTCCAAAGGGCATTTTTGCTTTGGGCCGTGCTGAGCCTGTGTCAGGCCTGCAATTAAGTGCTAGCTGGTCCTGAGAGTTGAAGTTCTACAAGCTAGTTTGTGCTGGAGGTAGAAGAAGAGAAGTGTGTATATACCGGTGGTTTATATAGTTTCAGTCCCAAATGTCTTAGCTGCAATCAAGTGGGCATCCCATAAGTACCCTATCTTCATCAAAGTTAAATCCAATAAATAAAAAACAAAACAAAACCAAATGCAAGGATTATTTCTTGACTGTTGGATATCTAGAAATCTGTGTGCCTGGCAGGGTGAGAGATGCACCACAACTACCAGCAGCCCCTACGGGGGTACAGCTACATAAATACAGTATCATTACAGAAATGTTTCTTAAGCTATGGGTCAGTAACCAAACCAGTATGCAGGTTTGTGATGTGCTACTACTGCTTACTACAGTTTGTATTGAATTCTATATGGTACTTTTTTTTTCTTTTTGTTTGATATTTTCTTTTCCATGGAAGCGAATTTACCCTTCAAGGCTTTTCCTCTGCCTGTATTTTTTCTCTGCTGCCTTTCCACCTTGGTCTTAGAACGCTGCTGATAATTGTCCAGGGATTTCCATAATTAACAGGTAATTAAATAATTGTTCTCTCTAACACTAAGCAAAATGTTTAGGTGTGTATTAAGCTGAAAACCTTGCCTGTCAGGGGCCCTCTAGGAAATAAATTGCGCTTGGTTGCTGCAGAGATTCCTCTGGGCCTTTTTAGCAGTCTCCCGGCCGTATCATCAGTACAAAGATAGCTCAGCATTTATCAAAGGGATGGCTTCTCGCTGAAGGCAATCAGGCTCTTTCATTTCAATGAGCCAGCAGTTGTAGCTGGCAAGGTATAAATGAACTAACAGTACATAACAGTACGTTTATTCTTGATTGGTGGAGTGTGTAAAATGTAGCATGAAGTTGATAGTATATACCAACCTTTTAGCGATGATGAAACGGATTTGTATGAAGTAGGATTTGACCTAGATTGAACCGAGTATTTAAAAACTTTTGACAGTTTATACCAAAAAACATTGCACCAGTTTCTGCTCCTCTGGAGCGGTCAGCCCTTTCTCACAGCCAACATAATCAGATACAATTTATATATAGCCACATTGTGGAAGCACAGAGGTCACAGTAAATGATCACTGGAATATTCCATCCAAAAGGCCATTTGCACTGGATTGGGCTGATCTTCTGCAAAGAGATGCTTTATATCAGTGGTTCTCAACCTGGGGTCGGGACCCCCTCGGAAGTCGAATGATGATTTGCCAGGGGTCACCAAATCCTGGGCTGTTCCTGAAACCTGCACTGCTTTCCCAGCCTTTTTGTGGCCGCCCAGCTTTGCTGTTCCTGGAGCCCATGGCTGCCCACTCAGCCTCTTCGCAGCCGCCCATTCAGTTTTATAGCATGGCTAGGGGGAAGAGACTAGAGGTCAGCTGACTGGTGAGGAATGTAAAGTTTAAGGGGCTGTAGGAGACCCTATCTCCTGATTTCAGCATTGGTGTCACTGCTGGGAGACACCACAAAGTTGGAGACACTGTGAAGTCGGAGACACAGTGAGTAACACTACCTGTGATTAGAGTTGCCATTAAACGTCCCCACTACAGTTCTCAGATCAGCAGATGACCTTGATCAAGAGCACCTAAGTGCTGATCAGAACTCCCCCCAGCTCTGCCACTCATCCCATACATGGAAGGGAGAGGAAAAGAGGGGGAGTAATAAAGAAAAAGGGAGAGAAAGAATAAGAGAAAGAACTAGATGGCTAGAGAGAAGGATGGGGAAAAAAATGTATCTTAAGGGGTTTTAATACTGTACGAGTGAAAGGGACTCAGGGAGCACATAGGTTAGGGGCGCAAATTACTTGTCTTGTTTTGGGTGTTGAGAACCCACCATACAAAAATTATTTTAATGTTAGGGGTCCCTACAACTTGGGAAATGTTATCAAGGGGTCATGGCACTGGAAGGTTGAGAACCACTGCTTTATAGGGATTGCTGTCCACCTAGTAGCAAACTGATCCACTGAAGTGAACCAGTGAAGGAGTTCTTGTATCCTATATTCTATATCTTATGAATGCAATCTGCTCACTGGGGGGAGAACCTCTGGGGGAATCTAGGATAGATAGTAGATAATAGGCTCAGCAATGGTATGCCATGCCAACCTGTTTCAAGCAAAGCCAAACGAATATTGGCATTAAAAATGGAATTAACTCCAGAGATAAAACGATAATTCTCCCACTCTACAAGACTCTGGCCCAGCCGCACATGGAGTTTGCCGTCCAGTTCTGAGCTCCAGTCCTCAGTTAATGTGCTGGAAATAGAGAGAGTCCAGATAAGGGCAACAAAGCCAATAAAGGGACTGGAGGATCTTAGTTTTGAGGAAAGGTTACAAACACTGAACTTATTCTCTCAGGAGAAAAGACACTTGAGAGCGCATATGATTTCAATGTACAAATACTGTACTGGTGACCCCACAATAGAAATAAAACTTTTCCGTGAAAGGGCATTTAAAAAAAGACTCACGGCCATTCACTAGAATTAGAGGAAAGGCAATTTAACCGGAAACAGCGTAGAGCGTTCTTTAGGATAAGATCGGTAAGAATGTGGAATTCTCTTCCACAAGCTGTGGTTTTAGCAGGGAGCATAGATCATTTCAAAAAAACATTAGATAGGCACCTCAATGACCACAACATACAGTGATATACAGTACAATGCAAAGCAAAAATCCCCTTTTGCAGGCAGGGACCGCGGGCCCCAATGGTGCAGCAAAAATGGTAGTCCTAGTTCTAGCTGACCCACGTAGCTACTGATCCCAGTACCACCTCTTCAGGCCCTGCCAGACCTCCTGACTGCAGCTGCCTCTTCCCACTGCCCGTGCCACTATAGTCCTCCTTACTGGCCCTGCACCCATCCCAGACTGCTTGCTCCCAGTCCTCTCAGGTGTGCCTCCCAGGCATCTTAATTGTGTGTCCCTCTTGACTGCAACTTCTTGTTCCTCCTGGATACTTGCCTGGCAGTGTTCTCCTGCTGTCTTCTCCTTGCTCCTGTGCCTTCTGTCGAGGACACCTCCATTGGTTGTAGGAAGGTGCCGTTCGCACCCGAGCCCAGGCCCAAGATCACACCCCAGACTGGGGAGCTTCCTTTAGAGGCCACAACAGCCTAGCACTCCATCTCCAACTTCCACCCTAAGAATTCCTCCCCAGCTGGGATGACCCTGATCATTTGAGGAGGCCTGCCCCCTGCAATTCCAAGTTGGGGATTGGTCAGGGCCCTCAGAATACACCAGGCAGCTCCACCTCACCTCTCCTCCTATTTTTCCAGAAGATTCTAGTACGTTCTGGAAATAAGTGGGAGGTCTTAGGGATGCTGCTTGTGAGTCATCCAGCTCACCCTGGATTTCTGCCAACCCAGGAAATAAAAACAATCCAACCTGGCAGCCAGCAAAGCGTGCATACATTTGCCTACATTTGCCTCCAGGTAGTAACTAGTGTTGAGCAGAATACGCCATATTCGATTTCGCGATATATCTTGAATATATAGCCGAATATTCGAGATATATTCGCTAAATTCGAATATTCGTGATATTTTATCGAAATGAAATGATTGCAAAATTTCGCTATTGCGAATGCGAACATAATTGCGAAATTTCGACAAATGCGGAAGGAGCACTCTGATTGGCTCAGAATATTCGTGATATTTTATTGAAATTTCGCAAAATGCGAATGCGATATTTATTGCAGAATTTCGACAAATGCTGTAGGAGCACTATGATTGGCTCAGAATATTCGTGATATTTTATCGAAATTTCGCAAAATGCGAATGCGATATTTATTGCGGAATTTCGACAACTGAAATGAAATGAAACTGAAAATGAAAAAAAATGAAACTGAAAAAATCACTCTGATGCGGAAGATAGGGCGAAGAAAATAATCGCGCGATATTCCGATTGCCGAATAATCGCATTGCGATTTTTCGGCAAGATAAAATGATCGCTTCAGCTACTCGGCCCAAGGTCTCTAATCATACCAGCAATGCTTTTAGACGTCTCTAGGATGTGATCTGTTCTAAAAATAAAATTGAAAAAATTCGAATATTCGGAATAGCGAATATTCACCGCGAAATTCAAAATATATCGCGAATACTCGAATATGCCATATTCGAGCCGAATATTCGCAATACGAATATTCGTGAGCAACACTAGTAGTAACAGGCAGACACCCCCCCAGGTAGTAACAGGCAGACACCCCCCCAGGTAGTAACAGCCAGACAAGCCCCCCCCTAGGTAGTGCAGACAGACCCCCCCAGGTAGTACTCCCAGTGGTGTGTCCCACGAGTGCTGGCTCCTCCTCCTCTGTGGGTGTAAGCAGAGAGAAAGGCCGCCGCCGGGTGTACCAAGATGGCCGCGGCTCCGGAGCTAGACCGAAGCCGCGGCCTTTCCCAATGTTATGGACGCGGCTTCGGCCTAGCTCCGGAGCCGCAGCCATAACATTAGGAAAGGCCGCGGCTTCGGCCTAGCTCCGGAGCCGCCGCAGTCCGCGGGTCACAGTGTGTGCCGATCCGAATAGGGTGACCTGTTCGGATCACGGATCAACTGTGATCCATTGCACCACTAGTGGTATTCATATCATTACATATTGTTTCATTCAAGATACTTTGCACAGTTTCTTTTTTCACATGTTGGTTTATAGCGCATTTTTTCGAATTTCCCTTTGTCTAATTATTTGTGTTGTCGCATATTTTTTAACTGCTGCTTCATATTTCTATTATTGCACTTGCTGGTAGGCCAGATGCTTTTTCATTATTATATATACATCATTAACAAAACAAATAAGTTGCGCTAACCATAAGTGAGTGTAAAATATCAATTTGATTGATATAATTATAAAAAGTGTCCATAAGTATACAAAAAATCATAAATGATAAAAGTATATAATAAAAAGTTCAATTTTGAGTGAATAGATTGTTGAATGAAGTTGTGCCCGTGACTGAACAAACAAAAATCCTCCACCGGTGCAGTAAATGAATAAATGTCTATGCGCTTACCAGAAGGGCAAGCAAACAAGGCTTGCAGCTGGAATCCCCCAGCTAGGGTCTTTAATGGAAGTCCAGATGGTATTCCTCCAAGGTAGGTGGATAGATCCGAGATCCAAGGAGCATGAAAGTAAATGTATAGGCAACAAATGGTGATGTACCGTAGATAAAACGAATATAAGCACACCAAGGGAAAGCCTCCACCAAAAAGAATCACCAAATAAGGGGGACTCTTACCAGATATAGGTTATTAGAGAGCTTGTGGCCAAACCCAGCCAGGGCCTTTAGGGGTTAACTCCAAAAAGCATCAACCAAAGCAAACGACTCTCTCACAACAGCAAACACCATCACCTGCCTTCTAAACAGATCTTAGGCAGATCTGTTTAGAAGGCAGGTGATGGTGTTTGCTGTTGTGAGAGAGTCGTTTGCTTTGGTTGATGCTTTTTGGAGTTAACCCCTAAAGGCCCTGGCTGGGTTTGGCCACAAGCTCTCTAATAACCTATATCTGGTAAGAGTCCCCCTTATTTGGTGATTCTTTTTGGTGGAGGCTTTCCCTTGGTGTGCTTATATTCGTTTTATCTACGGTACATCACCATTTGTTGCCTATACATTTACTTTCATGCTCCTTGGATCTCGGATCTATCCACCTACCTTGGAGGAATACCATCTGGACTTCCATTAAAGACCCTAGCTGGGGGATTCCAGCTGCAAGCCTTGTTTGCTTGCCCTTCTGGTAAGCGCATAGACATTTATTCATTTACTGCACCGGTGGAGGATTTTTGTTTGTTCAGTCACGGGCACAACTTCATTCAACAATCTATTCACTCAAAATTGAACTTTTTATTATATACTTTTATCATTTATGATTTTTTGTATACTTATGGACACTTTTTATAATTATATCAATCAAATTGATATTTTACACTCACTTATGGTTAGCGCAACTTATTTGTTTTGTTTTTGATCTTATATTGTGTGTATATCACAATTTTTGTTGCAGCTTATTTTATTTACATATATTTACATTTGTTGTTTATTTAGTTAGTTTAGCGCAGTATCACATTTTTTCTTGTTTATTCTGATATATACATCATTGGAATGTTTTATTGTGTTTAATCACCATTAGGGAGCGCGGTATTTTTCCTTTTTTCTGTTTAGCAATAATCCTTTGTGTTCGGGGGACAAGGTAATTTTCTCAGCCTTCTATAATTTCGGTGACGCATCAACTGGATGGAAGAAGAGACTGGATTTTTTTATTTTTTTCCAAACGGCGGTCTTTTGTTCTACAATTACCGTAAAACATAAATATCTGAGTAATAATATATCATGCTGTTGTGTTTTTGCTAGAGCAGTAATCATGTAATCTGTATCATTCCCACAATAGGGGACTGGTGATACATTTAACAGTATGGTAACCTTAGAGATTTCTAAAGTGCAATTTTAGGAGAGCACAGTGACTCCCCTGACAGCACAATTTCTTGTATCATCCGCAGTTTCCAGCTTTTTGCACATCTGGATACCCATTTTAGCTTGATGTTGAGGATAAATAATGACATACCAGGTCCTTGTGCTGAAGCAGCAAAAAAAGATGTTATAATTCAGCAGCTAGGGCTGCTAAGGGGCTCTAAAGTGGGACTTGGTATAAAATCTGTGTACACTACAGTGAAGGGCACCTACTGTTACTCAGCTATGATGTAAAAGTCGTGGCCAAAAGTTTTGAGAATGACAAAAATATTAATTTTGACAAAGTCTGCTGCTTCGGTGGTCTTAGATATGTAGCGCTTCCCCCCGGAGGAGCAGCTGATTTGTTGTTGGGACCGGCATATTAAGTTACCTTAATGTGGCGTATGGGTGCAGTTGGAGAACAGAGCAGTGAGCGAAGGTCCAGACAGTGAATAAAGGTTTTTCCAATGCTTTATTTCCAGGCCAACACGGTCAACATGAACTTCAAATAGGAAGAAAAGGTTGATGAGGAGAAAGGGAGAACTCTGCGATATCAGGCCTGGATATGAACCGAGCAATTTTGGCCAGGTGGGCCGCGCCGGCGGGGTCCGTGGATACGCGCACCCTGAAGGTGGATGCTGCACCTTGAAACGGGACCCCGCGAAGATTTTTAAAAACATGACACCTGTCACAGATATACTCTCCCCCAGCATGCCCCGCAAGGGAAAACTCCTCTAATTGGCTATTGGGGAAAACTTACTCTGCCAGAACCCCTCTGTTGCCAACTGCTGGCCAGGGATGGCACCGCATCCCTGGAGCACAGACTGACCCAGTGGACATTTCTGGAATGACAGAAGTCCCAATTTAGCAAATTGTGAATGGGAGCAAAATAACTCTCCCATTCCCCACTAACTTTAGCGTAGTGCCCATACTGAAAGTAAGGGGGCGCTACAGATATTTTTGTCAGATGTTACTATATTATACTGAAGTATAATTACAAGCATTTCATAAGTGTCAAAGGTAATTGACAATTACATTAAGTTTATGCAAAATATATTTATGTCAATATGTGCAGTGTTGATCGTTCGGTTTCAAGACCTGTGTAATATGCCCTGGCATGTTGCCAATCAACTTCTGGGCCACATCCTGACTGATGGCACCCCAATCTTGCATTATCAATGCTTGGAGTTTGTCAGAATATCTGGTGTATTTTTTGTTCACCCGCTTCTTGAGGATTGACTCCAAGTTCTCAATGGCATTACGGTCTTGGGAGTTTCCTGGCCGTGGACCCAAAATGTCCATGTTTTGTTTCCCAAGCCACTTAGTTATCACTTTTGCCTTATGGCAAGGTGCTCCATTATGCTGGAAAAGACTTTGTTCGTTACCAAACTGTTCTTGGATGGTTGGCAAAAGATGTTTTTGTACCATTCTTTATTCATGGCTGTATTCTTAGGCAAAATTGTGAGTGAAATCACTCCCTTCGCTAAGAAGCAACCCCACATACAAATGGTCTCACAATGCTTTATTGTTAAGGAGAATACTGGGACACGACATTCAATAAATGAGCTGCTGACACTACAATTAGACAAATTGTGTAAAGAAAGTGGTAAGGATTTAAGTGCAGTGCTAGGTAACTAGTGATATATGTAATAATGCAAACATATAAGTGACAGTGCATAATTAAAGCATACATTAATGGCATTGCCTGGCAAAGCAAGACTAGTATGGAAAATAGTGAGACAACATATACATAAACATATTGAGAAACTAAATGTCCATTAATCTGCGTCAGACATGCTTAGAAGAGTACAAAGTGAAAAAAAAAGTAATTTTTCAAACTTTGCAAAAAAGGTAGGTATTCGGACTTCCAGCCAGTGACGACTGTCAAAGGTGTGTGCTCGATTCAAACCACCACCACCAGTGAAGGTAATGGGGTACTCTTACCAAATGGTGTGGGCTATCTGCCAGCAGCAGAGAGCCAAACAAGAAAAACTGATGGGGTCTTTAACATCACAGGGACCAGCATGTGGATTGTAAAGCAGTGCAGATTCGACAATCAAGCTTTCAGGGACCAACATCAAGAAAGCATAAGGATCCAAGCTCAGCATACAGAGACTCATCGGCTCCACCAGTCAACAGGACGGAGTCATACAGGATAAAAGATCACCATATAGCATTAAATCCGTGGCTAAAAATGTATTAAATAAAGTATTGCACTTACATCAATGTAGATAAAAACAGGCCTGTGTAGTGGAGCCATGACACAGGACTGATGGTAGCACTCATCTTTTCTTCTCTGGATAAGATTTTTTTCTGGATGCCCCAAACAATTGAAAAGGGGATTCATCAGAGAAAATTACTTGATCTGAGTCCTCAGCAGTCCTATCGCTGTATTTGCAGAATATCAGTCTGTTTCTGATGTTTTTCCAAGAGGGAAGTGGCTTCTTTGCTTTTGAGTCCATCCTCCAAAAGCCTCACTGTGCGTGCCGATATACTCACACCTGCCTGATGCCATTCTTGAACAAGCTCTCCACTGGTGGTGCCCTGATCCCGCAGCTAAATCAACTGTAGCAGCTGGACTTTCTAGGGTGCCCTGAAGGCTTCTTGACAAATGCAGTGGAAATTTTTTTTTTATGGAAAGAAAGTACATTTTCATGGCAAAGAGGGAATTTGCAATTAATTGCAATTCATCTGATCACTCTTCATAATGTATATGCAAATTGGCATCATAAAAACTGAGGCAGCAGACTTTGTGAAAATTATTAACTTTTGGCCACGGCTGTAGAACAGCATGTAATCTCAGATTTTGTGATGTATGCAGGAGCAGATCCACACGGAATAAGACTAAAGTTTAATAATTAGTCCCCCTATGGCTGTGTCTTGCATATTTTGGCCAGGCGTTGAATCTTAACTCTTCTAAAGCTACACATACAAGGTCAGATTGAAATACTTGACACTTTGCTTGTCTCAGTTGTAGTTAGCCTGTTAAGCAGCAGATTTGACCACCTCTTGTGAGGACATAGATTGGGTTGCAAGCACTTTTTAGTTTTTGTTCTGGTTTAAGAAGCTGAAAAAGTGTACACTGATCAGCTATAATATTAGGATCACTGACAGGTAAAGTGAATATTGATTATTGTGATACAATGCCATCTGAAAGTGAGTGGCATATATTAGGCCCTGGTGTTAAAGCGGGGGTTCACCCTAAAAACAAATTTCTAACATTACATCCAGCTCACTACCGACATTGTCAGTATGCCAATTTTTTTATTTTTTTTTGCTGTACATACCTTGTAAAGCTATTTTCTTAGCCGCCTTCCGGGTAGTGAATCCCGCGGGAGTGGGCGTTCCTATGCAGCAGTTAGTGATTGACATGATGACAAACACTACCCCCCTCCCCTGACTCGACGTTCGGCTTCTCTTGACGCTCCTTGTGCGATGGGGGGGGGGGGTAGTGTTTGTCATCATGTCAATCACTAACTGCTGCATAGGAACACCCACTCCCGCAGGAGGCACTACCCGGAAGCCGGCTAAGAAAATATCTTTACAAGGTATGTACAGCAAAAAAATAAAAATAAAAATAGGCATACTGACAATGTCGGTAGTGAGCTGGATGTAATGTTAGAATTTTTTTTGGGGGGAACCCCCGCTTTAATGTCTTGAAAGTAGAATTTGTTTTGCATTTGAGACCGTTGTGTAGCCCCCAAACCAGTCAGGGTGCAATGGATGCGTTGGCATCAGAACTGGAACATGGAGCAATGGAAGAAGGTGGCTTGGTCTGCTGCATCTTCTTCAGGAGTAAATGCAGTGTGCGTGTAAAACAGTTCAAAACTGGACATGGTGGTGCTGAGGATAGGAGGCCCCTGGGGAACTCTGGCAGTGTAACCCATGGGGACCAAAGGCACTGATAAAGGGCAGGCGGACTTCATGCAACATATAAGTCGACATAGTGTAATAATACCTACATCAAACAAAGAGATCTCCTAGTTCTCTATCCTGGGGCTGTAATTCAGAGTGAGACCACAGTAACTCCTCTGTACATTTCTTGAAGTTTGGCTGGCCTCTATCAGTTCCTGGGACAGAGGTCCCCAGGAGCCTCCTATCCTCAGCACCACCATGTCCAATTTTGAGCGGTTTTACACGTACCCTATATTTACGCCTGAAGAAATGGACGTTGTTCCACAAAACACGTTCTTGGATGCAGCTCTGTTACAATCATGTGTTATAAACATGATGCCACATTTCAACCAATTTATACTAAGAATTAATTTATTGCAATCTATCCATGTGAAAATGATATTTCTGCTACTTATTAGCTCTTTGGCATTATATATGTATTTCGTTGCATCAGAACTGTTTATTATTGGACTAATACGTTTGTAATCATGCATATCGATTTTTACTACTTTGATGTCATGTGCTTCATTTAAAGTCCCAGGGGAATGAATTATTAATGGGCATCTCTGTTGGGATTGTTAATACATATTAGGGTGCAGGCAACTTAGGGATGGAAGCACATGATTATGGATAGTGCTCCAGGCAACAATTTTTCTACATTATGAAAAATACACTGCCCCATAGCTTCCTTTCACAAATACTTCTTTGTTTTTCTATTGATAAAAGGCACCTGTCAGAATAGCAATATGGGAGCGGATTTGTTTTAAAAGATGCCATTTATAGGGCTGTCATGGTTATCCTGGCTTCGCTACCTAGTGATTCACTGACCTGGAATAAGCATGCAGGACAGGTGTTCAGACAATTTCAGAGGCTGCATTTCAAGGTTACTGACAGACCATGTTGTGAAGCAAGGATAACCATGACAGTCCCAGAGCCCGTAACTTGAATGCAGTCAGGAAAGGCAAAAGCTGGTTGTTTTTATTGTAGTAAAGCGAAATAATACACCTAACCAGGGGCAAGCTAAGATTTTAGATTAGATTCATTGCTCATCATATAGTGTCTTTAATGTGGTCAGTATTACTCAACTACCGTATTTATCAGGGTATAGCGCGCGCCGGTGTATAACGCGCACCCCAAGCTTAGAAGGGAAGTTTAGGAAAAAACTTACATTTTGGATGCTCAGCCTTGTCGGTGTCCGTCTGCTGTCGGCGTCTATCGGCGGCCTTGTCCAGCGTCCATCTGCGGCCTTGCGCGGGGTCCGTCCAGCCTTGTCGGTGTCCGTCTGCTGTCATGCACGGCGTCCATCGCGTCCATCTGCTGGGGGATGCAGCGTTGTGTGTTTGAATTTGGCGCCTCGGTCGAGCTGTGCAGAGGCGGATTTCCGGTGTGTTCAGCTCCTCTCGCGTGGCCGAGTCGAGTGCGCAGTACACTCGGCTCGGTCTTTGTCAGGCATTGTCGCAGCGCTCAGAGACAGCGAGGATCGGTGTATAACGCGCACCCGTGATTTTCCTCTGATTTTAAGGGGAAAAAAGTGTGCGTTACACGCCAATAAATACGGTACATTTGTTTGCATCATCCCATTTCTTTTCTGTGCATTTGAAAAATTTGTAACTGCTGCACCTTTGGCTTGCTTTTCTGGTTCTTTTAATTAAGTCAAGTAGATTGCATCCTTCAGAACACGTTTATAAGAAACCCAAAATGTTCATACATCTGACTTGACTGTAGCTTTATTAAGGCTGGGGCAGAACTGTACCAATTGCCTAAAATTACCAGATTTAGATTTTTTGGGCTGAGAGATTTAACCTGGATGGTACAAGGTTTAGTACCAGCCTTAATTTCAAAATCTTTATTAAAACTTTTCAATATTTTAATTTATCCATATAATATCTGGATAACGTCACACTGACAGCAAGGTTCAGCCATCTGCCTTTGCTGCACTTGGCCTCAGCTACTACAGATTGAAAATAGCTGACAGCTCACACTCACTGCTGAAACCAGTGGGCGACAGACTTTAAATGTACTCCTTTTCAGTGGCCAGCTGGTGGGTGGCAGATGTCGCCTCTAAATGATTTGGATATCAAGTGTCTGCATTTGTGGGCAGTCTCAAACAGGACAAAGTTCCTTGGGATGTCATTGCAATACTGCTGGGGGTAATGATTTTAGCCACATCATGAACATAGCTGCAATAGTGGACTCCATAGGTGCCTATTTTGGAAGAGCCTGCACTAGAGAAGGCTGCAGATTTTTTCATCACGTCTTGCACAATACGGACCCCATAGCAAACTGTCACAATTGTTTCCCTAATCTGTTGGCTCTATTGATTAGCTCACCTGTGCTCCCATTGAGGAGACTTTAAAATGTTTGACGATGCCTGCAGCTTACACAGGTATTTGCAAATATGTGCAACTAAACCTCAGTTTTTAATGCATACAGTTAGACAGCTCAATTTGGTTTGTTGCTTTTTTGGTTGGTAACTTTGAGCCCCCCCCCCCCCCCCTTCTCCCTCCTTTATCTGTTGGCAGCTCCAAACCTTTATGGGCCCTAGGCTCAGAGCCTTTATGTGCCGAAGGGGAAAATCATCCCTGCCTTAGAACAGTAGAAAGAAATTGGCATTTCTATTAAATGTGCAAACCTAAACCAGCTTCCAAGGCAGCTTAGCAAACTTTACCCACCAATTGCAGTTTCTGACAAATGTAACCGATGCTTGTTCCTCCGTGGAATGACTCTCAGGCCCTGGTTTGAAAGTACAAACTTTAATGGAGAAAACAATAATGACTATGTATTACACATGCAAGAGCTCACTGGCAAAGGGTTCAAAGGACTACTGAATCGTTTCCAGTACCTATTAACAGGGCTAGTGTCAGGTACACAACTGTCAGGCAGATCATTAATAAATGACACCACAAAGTCAATAGGACTGTAATGCTGGACAATTAAAGGACTTCTACACTGCTGTCCCTGGTCACAGCTCAAATAGCCAGTCTAAAATTGAAAATGAAGAACCATTTACTTTAAACCCTTACTGTAAAGCAGCTTCTCTCTATCAGAGTTCAGTGAAACCCTAGAGATCTTCAAGAGCTTGCTCGGGGTTCCTTAAGTAAGGAACTAGCAGTAACTTACTGATGTCTCCAATGATGTTGCCTGCATAGTTCTGGCCCCAGTGTCACTTGACCTAGCCAAAAGCATGGGCCAGTGGAGCCTCTTCTCACATTGTTCAGCTAAGTAACCACTGACAACAATGATTTTTTATTTTTAAGGGAGTATTCTTCACACTGACCAATAATGTAATTAAAATCCTTTTTACTGACATCCAAGGTAAAGGAGCATTCTTGCCACCTATCGCCAGTGTATAGAGCATTCTTCTAATTGACCACCAATGTAAAGAGCATTCTTCTAATTGATCACCAATGTAAGGAGCATTCTTTCCACTGACCAGCAATGTGAAGAGCATTCTTCACACTGACTAGTGTATCGCTACCCCCGTAGGAGCCACTGGTAAAAAGGGATCACCCCCAAGTTTATTAACCCCTAAATAAAACACAAAAATACAAAGCTGCAAGGACTCCTCCTTCACTCGAGTGCTGTGAAAATTAGGTGTGCTTGTCTGTGGAGGAGACAAGCACACCTAATTTTCACAGCACTCGAGTGAAGGAGGAGTCCTTGCAGCTTTGTATTTTTGTGTTTTATTTAGGGGTTAATAAACTTGGATGAGGTCAGGGGTATTATGGGATGCCCACTTAACTTTAGCAAAACTCTTCAGGAACAGCTTTCCTCTGTACAGTATATTTACACGCTCCTCAGCTTTCTCCAGTACATCACTTGCTTGCAGCACAAAATCACAGACCCAGCTGGCACACTGTTGGATGATCTGCCAAAAAAGGCTCAGTCAAAAAAAGCAAAGGTCCATTACAGGCAGGGACTGTAGGCCCATTTGGTGTGTAGAAAAGTCCCAGTGTCCAGCTGTCCTCTTCTGGCTACTTATCACAGCACCACCTTTTCAGGCACTTCCAGCCCACCTGGCTGCAGCTGCCCCTTTCACTAGCCCTCCAGGCTAATCTTCCACAGTTCTCCCAGACCGACTCTACAACCATCGCAGACTGTCACTCTTCAGTCTACTCAGGCTGTCTTCTCAGTCTTCCCTGACTGTCTCACTCACCTGGCTGTCTTCTCCCTGGAGATCTCCTGGACGTGCTTGCTGGTTCCTGCTGTCCTCACACTTGCTCCTGTGCCACTGGACAGGACCCCTCCTTGCATTGCCAGACGATCCCTCCCAGACCAAAGGATAACCCCCCCAAGACTACTTGGCTACCCTGAAAGGGCCTCCGACAGCCTCCTCAGGACCCCACCTCCAGCTTCCACCCAAACTCCACTGTCCCTGCTGGCCTGACCCTGAGTATTTAAGAGGTCCCTCCACCTGCCAGCTCATTTGGCCGGGGATTGATGGGGACCCTCATCAATACTCCAGGAAGCTCCTCCTTACCTCCCTTCTATTCTTCTGGAAGTTTCTCAAAGTTCCACTAAGTAGGGGGAGGAAAACAAAGATGCTGCCTGATGAGTCATTACAGCCTCCTTGAGTTGCTCAAACCCTGACCCAGAATAAACCCAGGCTTGGCTGCCATCCAAGTCAAATTTACCAACACTAAAACTATGTACACTCCCATTCTAGCATACTAGAGGGTGCTACACTAGCAATGAAGGAAGATTTGTTCACATTGACCACTAATGTAAGTAGCATTTTTATCACTGATCAGCAATGTAAGCAGCATTCTTCTTACCAGCTCCAATGTAAAGGGTCTTCTCATTGGCTCCAATGTAAAGGGTCAACTTACCACTGGCAGCTTTCACATTTTTTTAAGCATCCTATATCCAGGGCTCAAGTCCTGCGGGAACGCGTGGGAACGGAGTTCCTGCACTTTTTTCACAGCAGGAACTCCGTTCCCTTTGCAGGACTAGAGCAGCTGTGAGCAGCCGAGCCGCCCGAGCCAATCGTTCACTAAGCGGCGATGCCCAGGTTGAGTCACTATCAGGGGCAGGCGAACCTTAGTAATCCTTTATGTTACTGGCCACTTCCTGTATATGGATTCATCGGGTAGTGTGCGGGCATTCCGTCACTTCCTTGATGTCGCAATGTCTCCTGGGAGCTTTTGTCATTGTTCCCAGGAGACATTGTGGAGGTCTGCCGCGAGTTATTTAGAATTTTAGAAAGAACTTGCTTCTTTCTAAATCCCGCGATAACTCGCGGCAGACCTCTGCAATGTCTCCTGGGAACAATGACAAAAGGTCCCAGGAGACATTGCGGCAACAAGGACGTGACGGAATACCCGCACACTACCCGATGAATCCATGTACAGGAAGCGGCCAGTAACATAAAAAATTACTAAGGTACAGTGGATCGAAAAAAACAAAAAAACAAGCGGTTTAGTAATTATGCATATGAGCGTATAATTTATTTATTTTTTTGGTGGGGGAGTGGATCTTGGGTGGGAGTTCTCACAATTTTTTCCCCAGGACTTGACCCTTGCCTATATCTATAACTTAATTACCACAATGTGCTGCAAAAGCAGTAGGTCTAATAGCTTTTAGTAGGGGTTCCTTGAAATAGGCTGATGTAGATGATGCTGATGTGATGTGATTTCTTTACCAACCTGGATGATGATTGTGCCCAAAAGGAAAGTTCCAGTTGCCTAAATCAGCCAACTATATACAATTTCCCACTTGCTTTTGAAACCGAAGAGTTAAGTAGTTTAGAACAAAATTGGTATTTTTTCCTATAAACAATTTAAAGTAACCCATTTAGTTGACTGATTTGTCTCAGAGTTCCCTAAACTTTACTTACTTCTGGCTGTGCAGTTAGAGCGTTTCATTAGTAGTTAAAAATCTAAAACTGTAAAAGTAGTAAAATGTTTTGGAGCCACAGGCTATGAAAAAGTGCAACTGCTCAACTGAGATCGACCCCCTCGCTACAATTAACGGATTTATTCCACAGTACAACTAGTTCATGGCCTTAGGCTAATCCTTGCAGCTCCTATTTCAACTAAACAGCAATTTTATTCCCTGTAGCTTTAAAAAAATGATGATAAAAGAATCTCTGCAGCTTTCCGTAGCAGAGAGTTTAGCAATCAGCTGTAGCTGTGGGTGAAATTCGCTAAAGAAACTGGTGTCACATCCTTTTACCAAGTCCCATCTGTTAAACATTTGCCTCTAACCTAATCAACGCCAAGATCCATCAGGGCTCATGTCCTGCCGTCTAATGCCGCCTCTTCTACAGCAGTCAAGAGTTATCTCTGCTTCTCATCCTGTCTAGTTAGGAATCACTAGCTCTTCACACAAACTCAAATACCACACTCTTGACAAATTCTAAGGCTTCTGAAAATAAAAAATAAAAACCAAAGCATCATTGGCCCCATATGTTAACCGTAACAAGGATTGGGGACCACCTTTATAATAATTTTATGGGCATGGGTACAAGTTTGCCTTAAAATTAATATTTGACCTAAAGCTGAAAACTGATTATTAATAGTTAGTCTAATCTGACCACTGAAAGAGGTTATAAACCTCCATGGGGAAGTTGTACCTATAGGCGAGTCTAGAATAAGGCCTACCTATAGGTACTGTAAATATCTCTTAGACATGCGCTGTTCAGGAGATATTTACGGTTTACTGCACTGATGATGTCATCGGCGCATGCGCTTTAAAGGAACACCCCCGCCCATGCCATTTCTTCAGGTGAGTGTGCCGTGACCGGCGGCTCCCACGTGCACGGTTCTTGCACAGAGCCACGTGCATGGTTCTCCCACAAAAACCGGAGTCCGCGGCCCAGGAAGGAAGATGGGAGAAGATGGATGCAGCCTTCAGCGGGGACGACGCAGGCTTTATATGCAGGTAAGTGACACAATGTGCTAGTATGCAATGCATACTAGCACATTAGGCCTTTACTTTGTTGCTTTAACTGACAATTGTGCGGTCGTGCGATGTGGCTCCCAAACAAAATTGACGTTCTTTTTTTTCCCCACAAATAAGAGCTTTCTTTTGGTGGTATTTGATCACCTCTAAGGTTTTTATTTTTTGCGCTATAAACAAAAATAGAGCGACAATTTTGAAGAAAAAACAATATTTTTAACTTTTTGCCATAAAGAATATCCCCAAAAAATATCTTTTTTTTTTTTCCTCAGTTTAGGCCGATACGTATTCTTCTACATATTTTTGTTTAAAAAAAAACGCAAAAAGAGTTTATTGATTGGTTTGCACAAAAGTTATAACATCTACAAAATAGGGGATCGTTTTATGGCATTATTAATATTTTTTTTTACTAGTAATGGCGGCGATTTTTATCGTGACTGCGACACACCGGACACTTTTGCCACAATTTTCGGACCATTGTCATTTTTGCAGCGATCCGTGCTATAAAATGCACGGATTGCTGTGAAAATGACACTGGCAGTGAAGGGGTTAACCTGTAGGGGGCACTGAAGGGGTTAAGTGTGACCTAAGGGAGTGATTCTTACTGTGTGGGGGCGTGGATTGACGCGTGACATCACTTATCGTCGTTCCCTCTGAAGGGGAACAGATGATCAGTGACACTCTCACTAGGAAGAACGGGGAAAGGTTTGTTTACACTTACCTCTTTCCTGTTCTTCAGCTCTGTGACCCGATCATGGGACACCGGCAGCGATCGGGTCTGCGGGTCCCGTGGGCGTGGTCACGGAGCTCAGGACCGGGTCGCAAACGTGCCACCGGCGGCGTGCACGACCCATAGCTGGGCTCTTAAAGGCGATGTACCTGTACATGCTTATACCCAGCCGTGCCGCTCTGTCAACGTATATCGGCGTTAGGCGGTCCTTAAGTGGTTAAAGAAAATGTCTTATCACAGGTTGTTAGCTGGCTCCATCATGTATATTTTTAACAGTCACTCATTGCCAGATACCCATTTCTTCGGGGTATGGCTCAAGTTTCTGGAAGTTGCAACGATACTCAGGCCTGGAAGTTGGCTGCTGAGGCATAAAGAGCTGAATGGTAGGGGGCAGAGCAGAGTGTCCATATCCCCTACCCCCATATTCCAGTATGGGCCAAAGGTTTTAGGGGATTACACAAATATTTGCACAAAATCATCAGTGCTCCAATATAACAGTCCTGAACTGCTTCGTACCAGGCCAAAACCACAATCCCTAAAAAGGAGGAACACCTCTTTTACATACAGTATTGCAGCCAGACTGAGAAAGATATCCTCACTAAAACTTCTCAAACCTATATTTCTTTATGTACAGTTGTCTGAAAAAGTATTGCCCCCTTCCTAATTTTTATTTTTTTTTTTTGCATATTTTTCACACTTAAATGATTCAGATCATCAAACTACTTTTATTACACAAAGATAACCCAAGTAAATCCAAGATGCATTTTTTTAATTATTTCATTTATTAAGGGAAAAAAGCTGTTCAAACCTGCCTGGCCCTTTATGAAAAAGTAATGCTGAATCATGAATAAACTAATTAACCACGATTTTTTGGAAAGCAGAGTTAAATTTTACTTGCCACACCCAGGCCTGATTACTGCCAGACCTGTTGAATCAAGAAATCACATAAATAGAAGCTGTCTGACTAAGTGAAGCACACACAATAAGCCACACATGCTACAAATTAAAAAAAAAAAATCAAGAAAACAAATTAAAAACAAAGTAAATGTACATATATCAGTCTAGGAAGGGTTTCAAAGCCATTTTTAAGGCTTTGGAACTCTAGTGAACCATGGGGAGAGCCATTATCCACAAATGGAGATAACTTGAAACAGTGGTGAACCTTCCCAGGAGTGGCCGACCTCCAAAATTACTTCAAGCGCATCACGACTCACCCAGGAGGTCATAAAAAAAACAGATCATCTAAAAGAACTGCAGGCCTCACTTGCCTCAGTTAAGATCAGTGTTTATGATTCAACAATAAGAAAGAGACTGGCCAAAAAAGGCATCCATAGGAGAGTTCCAAGGCCAAAGCCACTACTGACCAAAAAGAAAACAAAAGGCTCATCTCACATCTAATAAAAATAAATCTTGGTCATCCCCAAGACCTTTAGGCAAATATTCTGCGGACTGATGAGACAAAATATAAACTTTTTGGAAGGTGTGCGCCACGTTACATCTGGCATTAAACTATTACAGCATTTCATAACATCATCATTATCATCCCAACAGTCTGACATGATGGTGGTAGCGTGGTGGTCTGGGGCTGCTTTGCAACTTCATGGTTCCATCAATTATGGCAAGTCGTTCAGGTCCTGAATTCTGAGCTCTACCAGAAATTCCTAAATGAAAATGTCTGCCCATCAGTTTGTGACCTCAAACTCAACTGCACTTACGTTATGCAGCAGGACAATGATCAGAAACACAACAGCAAGTCCACCTCCAAATGGTTCAAACAAAGCAAAAAAGAGATTTTTAATACAGCTTACCTGTAAAATCTTTTTCTTGGAGTACATCACGGGACACAGAGCGGCATTCATTACTATATGGGTTATATGGAGTACCTTCAGGTGATAGACACTGGCAATCTCAAACAGGAAATGCCCCTCCCTATATAACCCCCTCCCATAGGAGGAGTACCTCAGTTTTGTAGCAAGCAGTATGCCTCCCAAAATGGTCCTCAAAAAGAGGGGTGGGAGCTCTGTGTCCCGTGATGTACTCCAAGAAAAAGATTTTACAGGTAAGCTGTATTAAAAATCTTTTTCTTTATCGTTACATCACGGGACACAGAGCGGCATTCATTACTATATGGGATGTCCCAAAGCAATGCTTACAATGAGGGGAGGGAGAACATCTCCAAGACAAAAGGATTTAATTTAGAGGTATACTCAAATCATAATAAATCCAACTTAGTTGAGAAAAATAATCTTAAATTTTAAATTTAACTCAAAAAAAGAGGAGCCCCCGGAATCCGAGGGTCTCAAACTGCAGCCTGCAGCACTGCCTGCCCGAAGGCAGTATCAGTATTCCTTCTTACGTCCAACTTGTAGAATTTTGTAAATGTGTGGACAGAAGACCAGGTTGCCGCCTTGCAAACTTGAGCCATAGAGATCTGGTGGTGTGCTGCCCAGGAGGCGCCCATGGCCCTAGTAGAATGAGCCTTTAATGATACTGGAGGAGGCAACCCTTTCAAGCCGTAGGCCTGAGTGATTAATTGCTTAATCCACCTAGAAATGGTGGATTTTGCAGCTGCCTGCCCCTTCTTGGGCCCATCCGGTAGAATGAACAGCACATCTGTTTTCCGGATCTTCTTTGTAGCTTTAAGATAGGCCTTCATGGCCCTGACAATATCCAAGGTATGCAGCAACCCTTCCTTTCTGGAAGTAGGTTTAGGGAAGAAGGATGGTAATACCAAATCCTGGTTCAAATGAAAACTGGATATAACCTTCGGTAGGAAGGAAGGATGAGGGCGGAGAACGACCCTGTCCTTATGAAAAATAAGATATGGTTCCTTACAGGATAAGGCCGCCAGTTCCGAAACTCTTCTTGCGGAAACTATGGCAACCAAAAATACTAACTTCCTTGTCAGTAAAACCAAAGGAATTTCAGCCAACGGCTCAAACGGTTGTTTCTGTAAACTTGACAGAACAAGATTTAAATCCCACGGACAAAGCGGGGATTTAACTGGAGGTTTAATACGTAAGACCCCTTGAAGGAAGGTCTTAAACCAGCGAGTGGGTGGCCAGCGGCCGCTGAAACCACACTGACAGGGCAGAAATCTGTCCTTTGATTGTGCTTAATGCCAATCCTTTATCCACTCCTAGCTGGAGAAAACTTAAAACTCTATCGATGGTGAACTTGCGAGGAAGCCATAGCTTGGACTCACACCAGCCTACATAGGCCTTCCAGACCCTGTGATAAATCACCCTAGAGACCGGTTTCCTGGCTCTGATTAGGGTAGAGATTACTTTCTGAGACAGACCTCTACCCCTGAGAATCAAGGATTCAGCTTCCAGGCCGTCAAATTTAGATGCCGTAAGGCAGGGTGGAGGATCGGACCTTACGATAGCAGGTCTGGCCTTAGAGGCAGAGTCCAAGGGTCTCCCACTACCATCCTTAGGATTAGTGAGTACCATGCCCTTCTGGGCCATGCTGGAGCTACCAGGATAACTGGTATGTGCTCCACCCGGATCCTGCGCAGCAGGCGGGGTAGTAACTGGAGCGGGGGAAACGCATAAAGAAGTTTGAACTGATGCCAAGGGCAAACCAGCGAATCGGTTCCGCAGGCCATCGGATCCCTTGAGCGGGACATGAACCTGTCTAGCTTTTTGTTGAGTCTCGATGCCATGATATCCACGTCCGGCACTCCCCATTTTTGGCAGAGTGCTTGAAAGACTTGTGGATGCAGAGACCATTCCCCCGGCCATAGAGTCTGGCGGCTTAAGAAGTCCGCCTGAAAGTTGTCCACTCCTGGAATGAATATTGCCGATATGCAGGGCACATGAGCCTCTGCCCATAGGAGAATCAAGCTCACCTCTCTCTGAGCGGCTTGACTCCTGGTTCCCCCTTGGTGATTTATGTATGCCACGGCCGTGGCATTGTCTGATTGAATTCTCACCGGGAACCCCTGCAATTTTGACGTCCAAGCCCTGAGGGCTAGTCGAGCAGCTCTGAGCTCCAAGATGTTGATGGGCAACTGCTTCTCTGGCTTTGCCCAAGTACCTTGGCGAGTGCAACCATCCAAAATTGCTCCCCAGCCCGTCAGGCTGGCGTCTGTGGTCACTAACTTCCAAGCCACTGGGCTGAAAGACTTCCCCTTCAGTAGATTCTGGGGGTCTAACCACCAACACAGACTTTGTCGGACTCTTGATGAAAGCGGCAACGGGATATCCAAGGCCTGTGGCCTTCTGCTCCATGCTGACAGGATGGCTGCCTGTAGGATGCGAGTGTGGCTCTGGGCGTATGGTACCGCCTCGAATGTGGCCACCATCTTGCCTAGTAACCTCATACATAGGCGAATAGTTGGTTCTTTCTTGCTTAGAACCAGTAGGATTAATTCCTTGATGGCTTTGACCTTCCTCAGAGGTAGGAACACTCTTTGTTGTTCTGTGTCTAATCTCATGCCGAGATATTCCCTCGAGGTATTGGACCGTGAGGGCCACTGCTCGCTCCAAGCCGGGAGACGAGTGGTCTATGACTAGGTGGTCGTCCAGGTATGCTAGGATCGTGACCCCTTGGATCCTTAGCTTGGCTAGGATTGGAGCTAGGACCTTCGTGAACACCCGGGGGGCCGTAGCCAACCCGAAGGGAAGCGCCACGAATTGGAAATGACGCGAAGCCACCATAAAGCGTAGGTATCTTTGATGTGGCTGATAAATTGGAACATGAAGGTAGGCATCCTTTATGTCTATGGACGCCATGAAGTCGTCCTTTGGGAGTGTGGCAGCTGCTGACCGCACGGATTCCATCCGAAATGAGCGGACCTTTAGGTATGCATTTACCATCTTTAGGTCCAAAATTGGCCTGACATCTCCATTGGACTTTGGGATGATGAATAGGTTGGAGTAGAAACCCAGCCCCTGTTCCAGGACTGGTACCTCTACTATTACCTCCTGGGAAAGTAGATGATCTAATGCCGATCTTAATGCGGCTCCCTTCTCCGGATCGTTTGGAATCCTCGACTCCTGGAAATGAGGAGGAGGAAACCTTAGGAAATCTAATTTGTAGCCTGTGGCCACGGAAGACCGTACCCACTCGTCGGGAATGCTGGCTTCCCAAATCTCTGAAAAGAGTCGCAGCCTTCCCCCCACCTTCGTGGGTGGGGGCGCCCCTTCATAAGGTTGGCTTGGGGGCTGGTTTTGCTGGTTTGCGAAACCACTGCTTTCTGCCTCTAGCAGCCTGTCCTTGTGACTTGCTGTTGAAGCCGAAGTTTGCTTTTGCAGGAGGCCGTCGATACTGCTTGGCATTAGAGGGCCCCTGCCCAGGGGAATACTGTCGTTTAAACGCAGGCCCCTGATACTTCTTCTTAGTTGGCAAGAGAGTACTCTTGCCGTTTGAAATGGTCTGAATGTATTTATCTAGGTCTTCTCCGAAGAGTCGTCCTCCATGGAAGGGGAACCCTACCAGGAGCTTCTTGCATGGGGGCTCAGCCTCCCAGCTTTTTAACCATAAGAGTCTTCTCATATGGATAAGGGATAACGATAAACGTGACGCTTGCTGGATAGAATCCCTGATTGCGTCTACCGTAAAACATATGGCCTTAGGGACATCCGAAAATTCTTCTGCCTGCTGGGCAGGAATAAGTTTAAGCATCTGCTTAAATTGATCCGATAATGCTTGAGCGACCCCAATTGCAGCCACAGCTGGCTGTACTACTGCCCCTGCAGTAGTGAAGGAGTTCTTAAGTAGTGCTTCCAAGCGCTTATCAACTGGATCCTTGAACACCTGTATGTTTTCTACAGGGCATGTTAACGATTTGTTAACACATGAGATGGCTGCGTCCACTGCAGGAGTAGCCCATCTTTTGGAAAATGTATCTTCCATAGGATATAGGACAGAGAATCTTTTAGGTGGTAAGAAGATCTTATCTGGCTTGTTCCAATCTTGGAACAAAACTCCCTCTAATAGAGGATGGATCGGAAACACAGCATTGCTTTGAGGCGACCTCAGTGAGCCCAAAGCTGAAACCGTCGATGCCTGGAGATCTGGTACTGGCAAGTTGAATGCCTTATGGACCAAGTCCGACAATCCTTGAATCCACCAGCTCTCCCTCAGGGAGACTGCCCCAGACTCCTCTGTATCCGGATCTTCGATCCCTGAACCTACTTGGTCCTTGTCCAAGAGGTCGTCCAATTCCCCTGAGGAAAGGACCTCCTCTTCTGAGGGTCCGCGCTCGGGCGACGGAGATCTATTCCGCTTACTGCCCCGCATAGCTGCGGCTATCATTTTTCCCATGCTTTTCTGCATCTCTTTTAAAGAGGTGAGTAATACCTCCTCCGTGACCATCTTAGGGTTGGACTGACCCGCGTCAGCTCCAGCCCCAGATCCCGATGGCCCCAAGGCTCCCTGTGGGGAAAGCGGCGGCATAGCTTTGTCCGAGACCTCAGACTCTCTGGGGGAATCCCCACCTCTTGTACCCTCTGACCCGGATGCCATGGTACAATACCGAGGTACACCTGCTAGCTTATTGGTACCTGGGACTATAAATAGTTAAATGCCCAAACACCTGTTTGGGGGATAAAAAATGCTTCCTCTCCCCTAGATGACACTCTTTTTTTTTTTTTTTCAAATCTAGGAAAGAAAAAACATTCTGTCCCCCTGAGTAGTATTGCAAGAAAAACTATGAGATGGAAAAGAAACAGCCTATTCCTAGGCTTGAAAACAGTCTTCTGAAGACTGCAATATTCTTTCTGGCCACTGTGTGTCCTCGGCGCCCTGTGCTGCCGCTCTGGTCTTTCCTCCCCAGTTCCAAAGTATTGAATGAGCTGTATGGAACAAACAAGGAAGGGCCGCCCCTCCCTTAAGCCACTGACCCGCCCTTCCCCCCCAGCAATCTCAAACAGGAAATGCCCCTCACGACAGGGGGGGGGGGGGTTGGGAGGAAGGGACCTCTCTGCTCCAGCAAACTGCAGCCTGCAGCCTGGAACCACGAGGAGGTCAGCGTTTTGCCAGGCTCTGAGGAGGAAGACTGAATGGAGCATCGCCTGGAGGCTTGCAGGTAAGCACAGCTCTCTGACACACACATATACTTTTATATCACACAGGCCCCACTCAATGCTTTTCCAACACTACAAGGGAGGTCACATCTTATGGGGAATAATACATATAGAGCCATCCTATCTTTATGATATGTGACTAGTTTGCCAGATGCAGTGCATAACTTTAGGCATGTCCCCTGTGACCCCCCAGAAAAAACCTGCTAAGAACCAAGTTCCGCAAGTTTTCCCCTCACTTACCTGCTCCATGCCGCAGGACTTTGCCAAGCAAGAGGCCCAATCTTCCCCCATCTCGGTGGGGATGTCTAGACCTTCAGGCCCTGGGTTCCTATGAAGGATCCACTGTCCTGGGCCCATATAGCACCCTGGCAACAGAAAACATTAGGTACCCAAAGGTTTTCTAAGTTCTGGGCCCAGGGTCCAGCTCTCTAAAAAGAAAAGCATTATGGGCTATACCCCAAGGGTTTGGGGTCCGGTTACTGACCACTTTAGCGCTGAGGCTTTTTTGGACAGAACCGGTTAGCTCACCTAATCCCAAGGATGCGGAGGCAAGCTAAACCATGACTAACACCTAAGACACTGGCGTAAAAACTGAGGTACTCCTCCTATGGGAGGGGGTTATATAGGGAGGGGCATTTCCTGTTTGAGATTGCCAGTGTCTATCACCTGAAGGTACTCCATATAACCCATATAGTAATGAATGCCGCTCTGTGTCCCGTGATGTAACGATAAAGAAATGTTGGTTTTTGAGGGGCCCAGTCAAAGCCAGTACTTAAATTCAATTGAGATGCTGTATCATGACCTTATACAGGCCGTTCATGCTGGAAAACCCTCCAATGTGGCTGAATTAAAACAATTCTGCAAAGAAGAATGGGGCAAAATTTCTCCATAGCAATGTGAAAGACTCATTGCCAATTATCGCAAACGCTGGATTGCAGTTGTTGCCGCCAAGGGTGGCACAACCAGTTATTAGGTTTAGGGGGCAATTACTTTTTCACATAAAGCTAGGCAGGTTTGGACAGCTTTTTTTTGTCTTAATAAATGAAACCATCACTTAAAAACTGCATTTTGTATTTACTTGGGTTGTCTTTGTGTAATATAAAAATGTGTTTGATGATCCAAGTCATTTACGTGTGACAAATATGCAAAAAAAATAAATAAATCCAAAAGGGGGCAAATACTTTTTCACACAACTATGTGCAAGGATGAAACCATATGCATTTTTCTGCCAACTGATGTATCTACTGTATATACTCGAGTATAAGCCAAGTTTTTCAGCAAATTTTTTTGTACTGAAAATGCCCCCATCAGCTTATACTCGAGTCACCTTTTTGCGCCTGATCTCCCAGATTTTGGGGACCTGGTACAGGCCAGCCGTAGGTCTTCCTCTACAAGTGTGCAAAGTTAGTTGTCTGGGGGACCTACGGCCGGGGAGCACCGATTTTTCAAATCCGGGCACCCTTTCTATAGACTCCCATGTTAAACGTCAGTCTAGTCATGGACACAGTGAGGCATGGGCACAGTGAGGCATGGGCACAGCGAGGCATGGATACAGTGAGGCATGCACATGGACACAGTGAGGCATGCAGGTGGACACCCTCGGCTTATACTCGAGTCAATACGTTTTCCCATTTTTTTGGTAAAATTAGGTGCCTCGGCTTATATTTGGGTCAGCTTATACTCGAGTATATATAATCATATATAATAAATAATGAGGACCTGAGATGAAAAATTATATAAATGCCAACCTGATTGAAACTGCATCAGGGCACTCCAATTTTGTTCACGTTTGCTACAGTCACAGTTGTAGTTTAACAAAATCATAGGTGGCTCTAGGCTTTGTGTGGCCTTAGGCAAATCTGAGACATGAGGCCCCATTCACATTCATAATCGGAAAAATAATTCAAGCGATAAAAATTAAAACTGTATAAACTGCATATATTAAGAGTTTTAAATTCTATGAATTATGAATTTACAATTTATAGAATTTTCCTCTAACCAATTCTTTAGGCAAATTAAGGGGGCGAGGCCTAAGGCGACCGCCTCAATATGCCTAATTGGAGAGCCGCCTCTGAAGAAATGTATAGCCACCTAACAATGACAAGGTCCTTGAAAGTACCTTCAAACTGTCATTACTAGGATGAAGAAATAAACCTCCATATGAAATTTATAAAAGATGATGCGCATGCGCGGAGCCTAGCGGGTCGGTCATGCCTGACTAGAGCTCCGCTCCGTGACTGGAAAAGACCCGCAAATAACGGAGGAACGGAGCGGGTGAGAGCCGGGAAAACCGCAGGAAAGGCTAGCTGAAGGGTGAGAGAGCATTTTGACACCAAAATGGTGTTAAACGGCACTAAAGGCAGAGGGAAAGCACATAGCAGCAGCGGCGCTCAGCATCCTAAGAGCGCTGCTCTGAAAAAGGCGCCAGTCTCCTCAGATGCCCTCACCTCAGGAAAATCTAAAACCACCTCAGCTAAAGCATCTAAACAGATGGCTTCCCTGAGGAGCACCGCCACAGACAGTGAAGAGGAGGATGTAGCGCAGGATGGTACCTCATTAATAACTCAAGGGACAGCGGTCCCTAACAGCATAATGAGACAATTTGAGAAAATGCTTCACAAGGCACTGCAGAATACCTCAGATCAGATTACAACTAAGCTCACTAAAGAAATCAGAGAGCTTGGTAATCGCACGGATGCTCTTGAGTCTAAAGTGGACGAAATACAAATTTTTACTCAGGACTGCATATCAGAAATTGAAAATCTTAAGGAGGAGAACTTAACACTGCAGAGTAAGTTGGAGGAATTTGAGAACCGCGCCAGGAGGTCTAATTTAAGATTTAGAGGTATACCTGAATCCATCATTGATCTGAATGGCACAATGTTAGCGCTGTGCCAGGAAATATTGCCCGGGATACCAGCTGACAGGCTGGAAATGGACAGAGTCCACCGCGCTTTAACTCAGAGGAAAGCTGATGGTCCCCCGAGGGACATCATAGCTAAATTTCACTTCTATAAGACTAAAGAGCTAATCCTTCAGAACACCAGGGAGAAAAATAAGCTCTCTTTTCAGGGACACGACTACCAAATCTTTGCGGACATATCGCAACTCACAATCAATAAGAGAAGAGCAATGAGACCCCTATTACAGGAACTGCAGCAACGCCACATTAGGTACCAATGGGGTTTCCCCTTCTCCCTGCGCTTTACTTATCAAGGCACGAAAATCGTGTGCAGGACCCCAGAACAGCTTCGCCAAGCACTGATTGACTTTAAAATAATAGAGACCCCACCGACAACGACAGCTGCACGAAGAAGATCGGCATCTAACTCCCCACGCGATAGCTCACCGCAACAAAACCAGGGCAACGGTATTCAACAGCTGCATAAGCGTGGCAGATTCGCGGAACAACAGCAGGATCAAGAAGACACGATGGACTGATACCTAAGAGCTTATGCATTTTACTTACCTCATGGCACACCGATTTGAATCCTTTCTGCAGATGTACCATTTGAATAGAGCAGCAGCTCTGAACTCTGTCATTTAAATGTATTTACTTTCTCTCTCTTTCTTACTCTCTTCTCTTTCCACATATCACATATATGCCATATGGTCTAAGGCCATACATGTCGCCATCAAAAGCAATAGATGCTCCTAATCCCTTCAATGTAGGTCTATCTCACTGCTTCTCCCCTTCAGAGGGCGAGTAAGCCTAGTATACAGATTGATTCCCACCTTACATATCTATTTTCTCACTTTCCTCTTACTTTATCTAATTTTCCTCAGAGCTTCCTATATCATCTACCATCCAGTCCACTATTACCATTAGTCAACTTCCCTCTGTGTTACCTGGGATCAGACCGTCCCACGATAACCCTTAATATTAAGCAGAATGGAGGGATCCCCATTGCGTTTAAGGCCCACAAGGAAGAATGTCACAGCATCCACTCCCCCTCCTTCCAAAAAGCTGGACATCTTCCCCTGACAGGTCATCTCACCTAGCTAACTACTTGTATATATTTATAGTTATTTATACATAGTATCCTCTCGGGATACTTGCAAAAATGTTTTAGGCAGCGGGTCTCCAGGGCACGGAACCCACATGCGCCACCATTGGTTCCCCTCTGGTCTCCGCAACCACCTGCGAGGATCAGACGTGGACCCCCTTTTCCCCTGATTGGATTCCCCCCCCCCGATCACGGGCCAGATTTGTATGCACGTTGTTTGTTAAATTGTGCATTGTTTTGTTCATTTATAACGTTTTGTCTTTTTCTTTGAAGGCTATCGTTCTCAGTTATCCCCCCTCTCCTCCCCCTCCCCAGTCTGCGGGGCTCAGTTCGGGATGTCGATGCGCAGGACACCAAGGTAAGAAGCACATGATGGTTAGGCTACCATGGCTCCCCTAAATGTATTAACCTTGAACGTGCAGGGCTTAAACATACCGCAGAAACGAGTTAAAGCTTTCAGATACTTCCAAACCAAGAAAGCACACATTCTATGTTTACAGGAGACACATTTCACCCCTAGCACGACCCCTAAGTTCTTCCACGCCTCCTACCCACAGGTTTACACTGCATCAGCCCAATCCAAAAAAAGAGGTACCCTTATAGCATTTCACAGATCTACGCCATTCACTATTAAATCAGAAATCATAGACCCCGAGGGCCGATATCTCATCCTAACTGGTCATTTATTGGACAACGCAATAACAGTAGTCTCATACTATGCACCTAATTTAAATCCCCTACCATTTATGTCACATCTCCTGCAAGTAGTAAACGCACATAAATTTGGGTCCATCCTCATCTGTGGAGACTCTAATCAAGTTCTCCTCCCTTTTCTTGACAAAATGCCCTTTTCCCCGTCCCACCAGAATAAATGGAACCTTTCCAGCCTACTGGCAAAATATAATTTAGCGGATTCATGGAGGGAAACAAACCCCACTAAACGTGGTTATACCTATTACTCGAACCCCCATAAATCGTCTAGCCGCATAGACCATATATTTCTGTCGATCGGCATGCTGCCAGAAGTCCTGGACTCAAGCATCATTCCAATTCCGTGGTCCGACCATAATGCAGTCCTCACCGTCCTATCCTCTATGATCCCCAAAAAACAAGACCCGACATGGTATTTACCTGACATTATTCTTAAACATCCCTCTTATAGGACAATAATAGAACAAGATTTAGACGAGTATATAACACTTAATACATCACCCGATGTCTCCTCGCTTACGCTCTGGGAGGCACACAAACCAGTGCTACGGGGGAAAATACAAAGGCAAATGGGGATCCTTAAAAGGGAGCGGAAACAATTATTCCACAAATTAGAGAAAGAACATGAGACAGCCTTCATGGCCTTTCAACATAGTCACACGCCCGTGACAAAAGCCCGGCTGGACAAGGCACGAACGGAATTAGACCTATTTCTTACGGACACGGCTGATAAGATGATACTTAGACGTAAACACTTTTTCTATAATAAAGCCAATAAATCAGGCACTCTTCTTGCGAGATCGCTCAATTCCATCAATAAAAACTATAAACCGATACATCTTAAAACAACAAATGGCAACTTCTCTAGCAACCCAGTCAAAATTGTGCAAAAATTTAGCACGCATCTTAAAAAACTGTACACAGAATCAAACTCTTTTAGTGAAAGGGAAGCGGATGCCTTTTTTACCAATTTGCAATTGCCTCGACTAAATGAATCACACAAAAATTTGTTGGATGCACCAATCACGCAAGAAGATGTCATGTGCGCCATTAAAGAGCTAAAATTAAATAAACGTCCGGGCCCAGATGGATTCACCGCAAGATACTATAGAACGTTTAGTAATCAACTTTCCCCAATGATGGTGGTGGCCTTCAATGATTTATTAAGCCAGAAATCCTTTAGGCAGGAGTCCCTCACAGCCACTATCTGCATGATACCCAAACCGCACTCCGACTCAACCCTATGTGAAAACTACCGTCCGATATCCATGCTAAACACAGACGTGAAGTTACTCGGTAAAATATTGGCCAATAGGCTAAACAAAACAATAGGATCCTTGATTCACCGGGACCAAGTAGGCTTCATGCCCAGCAGGCAAGCAGGAGATAACATCAGGAGAGCAAGCCTGTTGGCATGCATAGCTAAAAAAAGGAAGATCCCTGCCTGTTTTCTCTCTTTGGATATCAGACAGGCATTTGACTCAGTCTCATGGTCGTACATGGAATTTGCACTAAAAAAATGGGGCTTCGGCCTTAACTTTATAAGCTGGGTTCTGCAACTTTATCGAAACCCGAAAGCATATGTGAAATATGCAGGCTACAAGTCGGAAATGTTTGATATCCAAAGGGGGACCAGACAGGGTTGCCCGTTATCCCCGTTACTGTTTGCCCTTCTGATTGAGCCCCTAGCCCAAAAGATAAGACTTGACCCCAAGGTGCTTGGTGTTGAATTAGGGGGAGTAAAGCATAAGTTATGCCTTTACGCTGATGATATTTTGTTGTTTCTTTCCTCTCCTCAAGTCTCGGGACCCAACTTACTCCCAATCCTACATCAATTCGCGTCAATCTCTGGTTTGGCAATAAATCCCAAAAAATGCCTAGCACTCAACATCTCACTTTCTCATACAGAACTATCGGCCGCCAAAGTGGGCCTCCCATTCGAATGGCCAGTCAAAAGCATCCCGTACCTGGGAGTACACTTGACAGCTGACGTCTCAAATCTTTATAGCTGTAATTATCCAGCTCTCCTGAAGCAGCTGACAAACTTAATGAAATCCTGGACACAACTCCCTCTCTCTTGGTTTGGAAGAGTCTCAGCCATAAAAATGACCATTTTACCCAAACTCCTGTACCTCTTTAGAGTGCTTCCTATACCAGTACCTGCACATTTCCTGCGGACTGTCCAAAGACGAGTCTCCTCCTTTGTCTGGGGGCCCTCCAGGCCTAGGATCAAACCACAAATCTTACACCTCCCAAAGACAGCCGGGGGGCTTGGTTTCCCCAATTTTGCAAAATACTATCAGGCCGCGCAATTAGCTATTCTGACTAAATATCACGCCAAACAAGAAGCACCGATCTGGGTGTCAATTGAAGCAATAGAAAGTGATCCCATCTCAACCTCAAATTTGTTATGGGTCACCCCAAAACAACGGAAACACATAAATAATCCCATCACAAAACACACATTATCCCTATGGGACAAAGTAAAAAATAAACATCTCCTGATGTCCCCTTTAACCCCCCTGCTGTCTTTCATCAAAAACCCAGCTTTTTACCCAGCCTGGGTCTCCCCTAAATCCTTTAAAGAATGGGTGGATCGAGATTGTACACAAAAATATAGGTTCTTCGACTCGACAACAATAATCCCTTTCCCATCCTTGAACAAATTGTATGGAATACCCCCCAAGGAAATCTTTCGATATCTACAGATAAAGAATTTCTTCCAACCCACAGCATGTTCGACAATAGTCAACAATCAACTATCTGCTTTTGAAACCATATGCAATAATGACCCGCACGCTAGAAAAGTTATATCCACATTGTACCTCCTTCTGCTCTCGAACTCGAGCAATGACAAAATACCATATGTACATAAATGGGAAGAAGATTTGGGAGAGGAGCTGAGTTCGGAGGAATGGGGTCAAATATGGAACAATACCAAAACAATGTCAATTAACGTTCTAGCGGCAGAAACAAACTTTAAGGTACTTTCCAGGTGGTACTTGGTCCCTTCTAGGGTAGCCAAATTCTCGAGTAACTACTCAGAATTATGCTTCAGAGATTGCGCAAATAGGGGGACTTACTTTCATACCTGGTGGTTGTGCCCAATAGTTCAGAGATTCTGGTCAGAGATATTTAAAATAATTAATGTACTCACTAATAAAACGATCCCCATGGACCCAAAAACGGCCTTACTTAACCTAAAACCGGATAATGTCCCGCACGTTCACTTTACTTTGACAAACCAGCTTCTAACGGCAGCTAAACAGACTATAGCGAAAGCCTGGAAATCTCCAAACTTACACCTGAATGAAGTTATTAACAGAATGAACGTTGCTATGGTATATGCCAAGATGTCTGCTATTGAAGCTGACACAATCACCAGGTTTGAAAGCGTATGGAAGCCCTGGCTGGATTATGTAACACAAAACACATTTAATGGAGAAGTACTCAAGCCATGGTAGCCCAGTCATCTAGTTGGTGTCCGGCTCATTGATATGCACAAGGTTGGTAGACTCCTGTTCTGACCCCGCAGACTCCTCTTTCCCTCCCTCCCCCCCCTCCTTTTTTTTCTTTCTTCTTTCCCTTTTTTTTTACTTCCTTTTTCTATTTCCCTCACATCCTTTTCTACTCACCCAAGACCGATTCTCTTTCTTTTTTTTTCCTTAAGCACCCATCTTTACCTAACTAAGTAGATGTATAAGGATAGTCATGAAGTAACTTAGTAAATTTGTAGCCACGCGCTACTCAGGAAGACTTAGAAGAAGCAAAGTATGCCATAGATCCTAGGGACAGTAGCACTTAGCCACAATTCCTGGACTGTTATTAATTTTTAGTATAGACAGGTTTAACACCTCTATGCTCCTGATTATCATTTTGTTTAATTCTTATGCCATAAGTGGAGGGAAAGGCTAATTATAGGGCCACCTTTATCGAATTTACTTATTATTTGTAAACAGACTAGATATGGAAATACTTCCAGTTCAATACCATTTAATTTTATTATTACTGTTCCCAAATGTACACTTGTCTTTAATACTGTTCAATAAAGATATATTGACAAGGAAATTTATAAAAGATGTCCAAGATCGAATAAGCCCCATCCTGCATCATTTATCACCCTGCTAAAGATCTGTAAACAAGTTGTTTGCAATACTCGATGTATAAAAGTCAAGGATAATTACATTCTATTGTTTCTATACAGAATTTATTTGAAGAGCTTTGAATTAGTAATAAAACTTTGACACATAGCAAACTATTTTCCCTTGTGAGATATGCCATCTACAAACCAGGTGCAACAGGAAAGCCTTGGGGGAAAGGTTTGCCAAGCTAGACAATTCTAAGATAACGTTGGCAAAGAGACAAGCTAGTAAACATCTGGATTACCTCTTCAAATTCCTCAACATTTAGGAATATAGCTCAGACATCATTAAGAATATATGGACACTATATAATAAAGGTCCCACTATGAATATAAACATGAATATTGATGTACAAACTCCATGGTCCATAATATGCCGAAAGGGAACTGTGGAATGTTTGTTTATATGTGTTTAGGATAATTATACTACTGAGAATCACATCTTATCTGCATATATCTAAAAGTGTATGAATACAAGACTATAACCTCATATTATATCTCATGAAATAGAGGCAGGTCATGCTTTTATTGTCTGCCGGCATAGTAATAATATCGGTCGATATATGTATTAATCTGATTTAGAAATATACTGTTTGTAGAAATGGGTTAAAGAAGTTGTAAAGGCAGAAGGTTTTTTATCTTAAAGCAGAGGTTCACCCTCAAAATGAAGTTTTCAGCATTGCTAGCTTTAACCCTATTTACGGATGATAGCGTTGAAATTTTTTTCTTTAAATGCTCCCTTACCTCTTATCTCCTCTACTTCCTGGTTTTCAACCCAGCGGGGAGTGGGCGTGTCGCCATATTCCCCAACGGCTCTTTACATTCTGGGAGCTGACTGTGTGTTCTCCTGTGAGTGACGTGCAGGCCATCTCAAATAGCTAGGCGCCGTAGTCTCGCGCTAGCCAGGCTGTCATGTGACGCGGGAAGCGGGTCACATGATTTGCACAGCGCGTCATATGATGAGGGAGGGCGGATACATCTTCCCCTATTATAATTATCACAGCGGGGCGTGTCCTTTTCAGGACGCCGCCGGCCGTTGTGATAGCAACTCTGCAGTGTTGACGGCGCGGCTCGCCGTCGACACTGCGCATGCGCGGGATTACGCGGTGAATTCTGAGAGATCAGCATTCGCCGCATCCCGGAATAAAGAACAGGAGGGCTTCAGAGTGCCCAAAATTAAGAAGGCAATGTCCATCACTATATTTTATAAAATATTCTTTTATGGGAAAAGAGGATCCTGGCGGCTGCTAAAACGGGACATGTGAGTCAAAGAAATACTATAGTAAAAGCAGCAGATTAGTGTTTAAAAAAAAAAAAACTTTTTCCCACAGAACCTCCGCTTTAATGCATTTTATAAATGAAGATAAAAAACCTTAACCACTTAATACCCCGACCATTAAGCAGCTAAAGGACACGGCCCCTTTATGCGATTCGGCACTGCGTTTCTTTAACTGACAATTGCGCGGTCGTGCAAGGTGGCTCCCAAACACTTCATTTTTTCCCACAAATAGAGCTTTCTTTTGGTGGTATTTGATCACCTCTGTGGTTTTTATTTTTTGCGCTATAAACAAAAATAGAGCGACAATTTTGAAAAAAAAATCAATATTTTTTACTTTTTGCTATAATAAATATCCTCAAAAAATATATAAAAAAACATGTTTTCCCTCAGTTTAGGCCGATACATATTCTTCTACATATTTTTGGTAAAAAATATAAAATCGCAATAAGCGTTTATTGATTGGTTTGCGCAACAGTTATAGCGTCTAAAAAATAGGGGATTTATTGCATTTTTATTTATAATTTATATTTTACTAGTAATAGCGGCGATCAGCGATTTTTATCGTGACTGCGACATTACGGCGGACACATCGGACACTTTTGACACTATTTTGAGACCATTGTAATTTTTACAACAAACAGTGCTATAAAAATGCACTGATTACTGTGAAAATTACACTGGCAGTGAAGGGGTTAACCTGTAGGGAGCGCTAAAGGGGTTAAGTGTTCCCTAATGTGTGTTTCTTACTGTAGGGGTGCGTGGTTTGGCGTGTGACGTCACTGATCGTCGTTCCCTATGACAGGGAACAGACGATCAGTGACAGGCTCACTAGGAAGCACTGGGTGGGGTTTGTTTACACTTACATCTCACCGTTCTTCATCTCTGTGACCCGATCGCAGGACACTGGCGGCGATAGGGTCCGCGGGCAAGGTCACGGAGCTCAGGACCGGGTACGCGACCCACGGCTGGGCTTCCTAAAGGAGTTGTGAAGGAAAAAAAATGTCACCTTAATGCAATCTATGCATTAAGGTGAAAAAACATCTGATGATGCCGCCCCCCCCCTGTTTTATTTACCTGACCCCTCGAAAGTCCTGCGCTCGGTCCCGAGATCCTCTGCGCCGCTCAGCCTGGCCGCTGATTGGCTAGAGTGGATGGATTGAGAGCAGCGCAGCCATTGGCTGGTGCTGCTGTCAATCACATCCAGCGGCGCGCCTAAGGGTGGGGCCGAGTGATAGAGTGAGCGAGTACGGCCGCTCGCTGTATCACAGGAGCGCGCCCGCAAGGACTCATCACCATGCAAGCTCTCTCGCATGAATGTGATCGAGAGACCCCAGAAGACGTGGATCGGGGTCACTCTGTGCAAAACGAACTGCAAAAACTAACCAGTAATGCAAGGCTTTCCTCCCTGAATGAATGAAAAACTTATATAGCGTGGCACATGCGAACTGAATCGCTTCTGGGCGCTTGTATGTTTCCGTCTCTTGACATCAAAAGAGCAGAGTTTTAATCTGTCTTCTGAAGGCCAGGTGGTTTTCCTCCAACCGAGTGCTGGTTGGTAAAGCGTTCCATAGTCTAGGACCTTGAAAAGCAAACCTTCTTTCTCCTTTGGACTTGTATCTGGCTTTGGGTACCTTGACCAGGTTTCGGTTAGTGGATCGCAAAAGGCGATTGGAACTGTGGGGTTCTATCTTGTCGCAAAGATATTGCGGAGCCTTCCCATGGATGCACTTATGCATTAGGCAGAGTGCTTTAAAAGCAATTCTGTCCTTTACTGGCAACCAGTGAAGGGTTCTCAACGAAGGCGAGATTGATTCCCATGGTTTTTTCCCAGTCACAAGTCTGGCGGCCGTATTCTGAGCGACTTGCGAGTGATTTGGTATTTTGGCAGTCCGAGGTAAAGGGCATTTGCATAATCCAATCTGGAGTTCACAACTGTTCCCACCACGACTGCTACGTCTTCCTTAGGAATAAATGGAATAAGTCTGCGTAGTAGGCACAGCAGATGGTGGGATCCGCTGACTACTGATCCTATTTGTGCATCCATTGTCATGTAGGTGTCGAAAGTGACCCCGAGACTTTTGACTTTGGAGCTAGGGGTGATGATTTGGCCCAGAATGGGCGGGGGTGTCCAGGTTGTAGCCGGTTGACTCTTACGACTGGCATGAAACAGGAGAAGTTCTGTTTTGGAGCTGTTGAGTTTAAGATAACTCTTAGTCATCCAGTTTTCTATCAAAGAGAGACATTTCTCAAAACTGGGATGATGATCCTTTCTGTTGCAGATACGAAAATACAGTTGCGTGTCGTCTGCATAGGAGTGATAGAGTAGTTTTTGGCTACTGATATCAAAGAGAGGGCGAAGATAGATGTTGAAAAGTACCGGTGACAGGGGGGATCCTTTGGGGACTCCGCATGACACCGTGCGCCTCTCAGATACGAAAGATCCCAGTTTAACTGTTTGTGATCGGTTTTCCAGGAAGGAGGAAAACCATGGTAAGTCACCTTCTGCGACTCTGGCTACCTCAGCCAGTCGCATCAGTAACAGTTTGTGGTCTACCGTGTCAAAGGCTGCGCTTAGGTCCAGCAGAACCAGGAGACAGGATTCTCCTTCGTCTGCGGCCTCAAGGGCGTCGTCCCATATTTTGAGTAATGCTGTTTTCGTCCCGTGTCCGGGACGGAAGCCTGATTGTAATGGATCAAGTAGATTATGGGTATCCAGATGCTGTTGCACCACTGCTTTCTCCATTACCTTAGAGAGGACGTTTAGGACTGTTATGGGACGGCGGTGAGTTGGGTCCTTGGGGTCGAGGGTGGGTTTTTTCCAGATGGGCTGGATAGTGCCCTCTTTCAGCCCTGGTGTGGAGTGTCGTGCTCGCCCCCTCCCTTGGACTACTGGAGAGTCAGGAGGCCCACTAACACACAGCTCCTTTCTCCATCTGCAATGTAGAGAGCGTCTTGACTCTCCTGTAGTGCAAGGGAGGGGGCGAGCACGACACTCCACACCAGGGAGAAAGCCTTGCATTACTGTGTGGAGTTACAGACAGAAGAACAGGAAGAGAGGATTTCTCAGAAGAAATAAGGACATTTTAAAGCAAAATGGAAGGATGAGGTAAGTGAAGGAGGACTGCACTAAGGTAAAGGAAGCTATTTAGGGAAAAAAAATTGTACCTTTACAACACCTTTAATATGCACTGTGCAGTAGGAAAAAGTAGAGATTTTTTTTCTACTGCTTGGGAAAGTTCTTCTACCAAGGGAGTTAGGAGAGCGCACCTCTGGATATTCATCTTCCAGCAGGAGACCATGCCAGTGGTGATCTGAGCCTGAGACTGGAGTGAGGACATCCAGGGGAAGCACAGCACCATCCACATCACAGCAGCAAAAAGCGTGGAGCATCGACACTCTGCTTTCCACTGCTGATCACTGGGGGCTTTCAGGGAGAGATTGAAAGCACCCCCCTACAGCGAAAAGTCACTGCAGCATCCTGGAGTGAAGGCTATTCACCCATTGCTGATACTGTTATCAGGGACTGAACCACTGATAGCAGTGTATTCATTCCATACTGCATCCATACCACACTTATTTCAAACTTATGCCGCGTGCACACGGTCAGAATTTCCGAAAACAAATGTTCAATGTGAGATTTTGGTCGGATATTACGACCGTGTGTAGGCTCCATCGGACACTTGCTGTCGGAATTTCCGACAACCAATGTTTGAGAGGCGGTTCTCAATTTTTCTGACAACAAAAGTTATTGTCGTAAATTCCGATCATCTGTATGCAATTCTGACGCACAAAAATCCTACACATGCTCGGAATCAATTTGACGCATGCTCGGAATCATTGAACTTATTTTTTCTCGGCTCGTCGTAGTGTTTTACATGACCGCGTTCTTGGCGTTCGGAATTTGACAACATTTGTGTGACCGTGTGTATGCAAGACAAGTTTGAGCGAACAATCCGTCGGAAAAAAATTCACTGTTTTGTTGTCGGGACGTCAGATTGTGTGTACGCGGCATAAGCATTATGCCAACTCTTTTATGCATCTGAACCACATCTACCTTGCACCTATGCTGAGACTATTCCATACCTATACTGTATGCAAGTTAACTGGGACTGTTGTTAAGTGCACCATTGCACTTAGAGGGGCCCAATGATAGCCAGCAGGAGAACAACTCTAAAGGACGGTTCCTCCCGTAATAATTATTCTGCAAGCCGCTTTGTTCCCTTGCTTCCTTCAGTACCATACTCCTTTTCTTTTGAACAGTGCATACCCAGTCTAGACCTAGCATTGCTGTCATATACTATGTGCTCTGGTAGTATAGTTCCAGCACTTTGAACATTTAGGCTGCATTCACACCTCCGCGACAAGCAAGCCGCGAATAGTGCAACTTTTTTTTTTTTTTACAAATCCTTCCCATTGATTTGTATGACCGAACGCCAATGCCGCCTGAAAAAAAGGGTCCGGGACTTTTTTTCCGGCGGCAGGCGTACGGCGTCTATGAGATGTGAACCATCTCATAGACAGCAATAGAAATTCTCCCCTCCAGCGGCACGAGCGTCCAGCGTCGGGCGTTTTGTCGCGGAGGTGTGAATGGGGCCTAAACGTTACTACTGCTCACTGCTCTCTTCAGGTGACCCTGCTACTGTTGATCTGGATGCCAAACTTTAGCTTATGCCTAGTGTTTGCTGTGTAGGCTAGATTATGTTATTACCATTGTTAAGCCAATTTTTGCTTGTCTAGTACCCAACCATATTGGGTGAAAATATATCAAGATTGCCTTTATGACCTGGTTTGGTGCCGTTTTTTTTTATCTAGCACTACTATTCGATACTAAGTATAACTTTCAGTGAATTCCTGTGATATCGCACAGTATGTTTGTACACTCAATCTGGTATTTCAGAGGGGCTGAGGTTCTTGTGAAGGTTGAGGCAAAGAACAGAGGACCCATCCTATCCAGAAGCTCCTACAGGGTTAGTACTACACGTGTTTTTCCCTAAATTTTGTTATCAAAAGTGGAGGAGTTTACCTTCAGCCACTTAACATCCGCAGGTTTTCAACTCAACCCCTTTTTAACCACTTCAGCCCCGGAAGATTTGGCTGCTCAAAGACCAGGCCATTTTTTGCTATACGGCACTCCGCAGCTTCAACTGACAATTGCTCGTGCGACATTGTACCCAAACAAAATGTATGTATTTTTTCCCCCATAAATAAAGCTTTCTTTTTGTGGTATTTGATCATCACTGCAGTTTTTATTTTTTGCACTAGTAACAAAAAGAGCGACAATTTAAAAAAAACAAAACAATATTTTGTACTTTTTGCTATAATAAATATCCCCATTTTTAAAACAAAAAAAGCTAATTTTTTCCTCAGTTTAGGCCGAAGTGTATCCTTATACATAATTTTGGTAATAAAAATCGCAAAAAGCGTATATTGATTGGTTTGCGCAAAAGTTATAGCGCAATGGGGGAAAGATTTATGGCATTTTTTTTAACTACTAATGGCAGTGATTATCAATTTTTATCGGGACTGCAACATTATGGCGGACACATTGGACACTTTTGACCAATTTTTTAGACTATTGCCATTTATACAGCGATCAGTGCTATAAAAATGCACTGCTTACTGTCTGAATGTCACTGGCAGGGAAGGGGTTAACAGTAGGGGGCGATCAAGGGGGTTAACTGTGTTGCCTAGGGAGTGATTGTAACTGTGGGGAAATGGAACTGCTTGGGTGCTGAGACCGATCGCTGTTCATACTTGGTATGAAAAACAAATCGCTCTCCTCACCCCTGAAAGCACAAAGACCTGTTTACATTGAAAGATCTCCGTTCTGTCTCTGTGTGGAGGGATCGCAGGTGCCTAGCGGTCATGGCGACCGCCGGGCACACACATCGGCTCCGGTGTTGTCCTGCGTGTGCCCCCTAGTTGCCAAAATGCGAACCGACGTACAGCTACGTCGGTTTGCCCAGGGGAGCCAACCTGCCGCAGTTATACTTTAACCCCTTCCCGGCAGCTGGGTTAAAGAGAAACAGCAGTCTGTGCACATCATTTGTAATAAAAACATCTTTGCCATTCTGAAGCCTTTCTCCAACCACTTTGCATAATATTGTATATAAATACTGAGATTCTGTACTTGCCAAATATGATGCAGAAATCTCCCTCCACTGAGTCTGCAATTGTTTTAACAGATCGTTTTAAAAAGGTTTCAGCTATAGGTAAAATTCAAAGATGGAAGTTTACTTCCTCTTTAATACCATGTACAGCCTTGACATTAAACAGTAGACATATGCACACTGAAATATTTTGTTTCGGAATTTTGTTTTCGTACGAAAAAATGCATTTATTTAGTTACTCCCGAAATTTGTTTTTATTTAGTTTTATGTTAAAAATTGCATTAGTCCAAAAATCCGAAATAATTGGTAGAATCTGTCATTGAAGGTTTATGATGTCTGTCGAATGTTCAAAGAAGATTTGACGGAACAGCTAAACTGTTCGACGCCGCAATCATACATTTACCGTCGAATGTTCCGCCTACAAGCTATACTAGAATTCTAATGTTGTATGACTAGTAATAATTATATTTATTATTATTACTAGTCAACCAACATTAGAATTCTTCTATAGCCTATGGGCGGATGCATTTGACCAGAAATGTACGATTGCAGCGTCGTACAGTTTAGCTGCTCCGTCCAATCTTCTTAGATCCTTCGACAGACACCATAAGCCTTCCATGACAGATTCGATGTTTGAATGTTTTTTGCTGCTTTGTCGAATCTTCGTCGTTCATGTTGAATTGTCTACCCCAACAGTCAGCCGACTTTCACATTTGTTTCTCCAAGTGCAAACTTCTAGCTATTTTACTGCTCCTCCTCTTTGGTTACAATCAGCCAATAACATTCATCATCATGATTATTTTTATTTTACTTCCCCCACCCAATTCCAGCAGCAATCTTTTCTCTCTAGAATGTCGAATCTTTTCTCTCTATGTAGAATCATTTCGGACTAATAGAGTTAAGGTTAGGCACATTTGACCGCAGGTCCGATAGATACAGATGGTTATTGTCAGCGTCATGTCGAATCTCCTATCTAAATCGAACTGTTTTCGCAACGAAAATGAAAATAAAGCATTTGTTTATGTCGGATCTTTCGGTTTTCGGACTCGACTGTTAAAACGATAACGAAAATACCTGAAATTCGGACGAAAATGCATTCGGATGAAAACGAATGCACATGTCTATTAGAATCAAAATGCTAAATAATCATATGGGATTTTTCTGTCTCTTCAATCTAAGCATTGAAAGAGTGATTTCTGTAACTTACAGTTAGTTGTGTTGAGATGTCGATAACCCCAATCTTATTTGGATAAACAGACAGTGACTGGATCCAGATGCCATCTTGTTGATATTGTGAAGTTTAATCCATAAACTGTGAGGATCTTACAACAATGAACACCAAATGGGTCAAAAGATCATAATGTGATCCAGTCCAGACATGTGCTGTTGCATTACTGGGAGAATGAAAAGGGTGGGGCTAACTATACAGGATAAGCTGAGCTACAGGAAGGGGAGGGACCAGGGAAAGAATAATACATATAACATTTAAAGGCATAGCACAAGCATGTGAAACATGACAGTGATAATTCATCTTTACCGAACTCAATACAAGAAAAAATATTTCTATAGTTGTATTATTTAGTTCTGAATGTAATAAAGGAAAAAATATACAAAACCACAAAACATACATTAAAAGAATATCTAGTACACAAAACCCAATGCCACCTCAAACATATTGTACAATTACTGCCTATAATGACTGGTGGTTTCATCCACCATATCCGTATATCTCTTTCAGTTGCTAACACCAAGGAACATTTTCTTCTTGTTAGAGTCTTCTTTATATCCTTGGGCACAGCAATACTTAATAAACATCGGTAATCGTGGGTACTGAACTATATAGTGAAATCCTGCTAATGTAATTATTTAATACCTATAGCTTGAAGGGGATAAAAAAAGGTAGCAGAATATACTATTAAATAAAGATTTCCAGTAAAATTAATTGGAAGAGATATCTGTTCCTTCCCTACTGTAAAATATTTTTTGATGTGGCCCCTTCCTGAGAATAGTAGAGGTCGCACATCCAATCTATGAAACAAATTTTTTTTTTGCATCTGGCTTAAAGGGTCACTAAAGGAATTTTTTTTTTACCTTACTGCAGTACTGGTTTCATGTCCTTATTGTTCGTTTTTGCTTTGAAGTAGCTGTAATTCTGCTGTGATCTCCACACTTCCTGGTTGTCTGGCTCCTTATAACCATCATACTGGGAGCTTTCTCATGGTGGTCTAAGCTGTCATTACTGTGTGTCTAAAACTCCTCAGAACCAATCAGATTCATTTTAAAAACAAAACACTGCCCTGGATTTGTTTGTTTTTGTTCTGTGAGTCTTCCCGACTCACCTCTCACCCGGAACTTCATGTATGTACCCTTAAAACCGAAAGTGAAACTAGAGGCACATTATATGATAGATTAAATTCAATATTTATTCATTTTTAAAAGGAATCAGTTAACTTTTATGTCTCTATACCCAATAAACAGTCATTTCAGCAAAAAAAAAATGTTTCCTTTAGTGACCCTTTAATTTGCTAAAAACGAAATACCATTTTCTAGGTGCAAAGAAGTTTACTACTTTAGTCATTTACATCTTTACACTGTGGTATCATGTGAGGTGGGGTGGTGTGCTGCAAAGAGATTGGGAAGGGGGAAATTGTATTGGAAAGGGGAATTTGGGGGTGCAAGGGGCAAGTATTGTTATGGGGAAATTTGGCGGTGTGTGCCAAGATAAGTGATTTAGGGAGATTTGTGTCATGAGGGGGTGGTAGGAAGAAGATTTGTGCCAATAGTAGGAGACTTACGTCGGTCGTATCTTGGCAAATTTCAGGCGTATCTAGTTTTAAGAATACGTGTATAGATACGACGGCGCACATTTGGACTTACGACGGCTTATCTGGAGATACGCTGTCCTAAGTCCTTTCTGAATCCGGCCCACTATATTTTTTTTTTCAAAATTTACGCTCTTTTTGTTTATAGCGCAAAAAATTAAAATAGCAGAGTTGATCAAATACCACCAAAAGAAAGCTCTATTTGTGGGAAAAAAGGAATTTTTTTGGTGCAATTGTCAGTTAAAGCGGCGCAGGGCCGAATCTCAAAAAATGGCCCGTTCATTGAGCAGCAATTCTTCTGGGGCTAAAGTGGTTAATAAATGTTATACTTTTAAGTATTTGTGTGATCTCTTTTTGCACATCAAACACAACCCAAAAAATGTGACAAAACACTTGAGCACTGGCTGCAAACTTAGAGGCACAATGAAGGATTTAACTTACAACAAAACTTAGACATTTGGCAGCTGAGGTCAAGCTGCGCAATCATTGTGTTGTACCTTTACAGTGCTGGGAGCACTGAATAGGCCCTAGAATTTGAGGATCAGTACAGGATTTATATATGGCCAAAAAATTCCCAAAAGAAAAACACTCCCTAAAACACTAAACCAATTTTCCACATATCTGCTGTATAATAAGGAAAAGGGAAAAAAACAATGGTGTCCCAAAAGTGTCCTTGGGACACCATTGGTGGGTATGCCAACTGCTGAACTTTGTGTTCCTTCTGTTGATAGGATCCCTGCGGGACCTGCTAGAAGACCCTCTACACACTCTTATGCCGCGTACACACGACCGTTATTCATGTCATGGTTTTTCTTGACGTGATTCCTCTCAAGCCTGCCTTGCATACACACGATCGTGATAAAAAATGCTTGAGCAAAGCGCGGTAACGTACAACACCTATGACAGCACTATAAAGGGTAAGTTCCATTCCAATGGTGCCACCCTTTGGGCTGATAATGCTAATTTCCCGTCTCATAACTTGCCTTTGAGCATGCATGTTTTTTTCCCCGTCAAAACGTACACACGACCGTTTTTCACGACGAGAAAAACGACGAGAAAAAAATAGAGCAGGTTCTAATTTTTAATGGTCATTTTTCTCGTAGATAAAAATGCTCTGGAGCCTACACAGGGCCGTTTTTCACGACCAATTAAAAAAATTGCATTTTTCTCGTCATGAAAAACGGTTGTGTGTACACGCCATTAGTTTATTACCATTTACTTCTTTTTTTTAAAGTTATGTGAAGTGTGAGCCTGTGGATGTGTCCTAATGGAATCAAAATAGATTGGGTCTATATAGATTTGGTGTTTTAACCACTTAAAGGACCCCTTCACGCCGATATACGTCGGCAGAATGGCATGGCTGGGCACATCCACGTACCTGTACATGGCCCTTTAAGCCCAGCCGTGGGGTCGCGTGTGCATGCACACGACCCGGTCCAAAGCTCTGTGACCGCGGGACCCGATCGCCGCCGGAGTCCTGCGATTGGTCCCCGGAGCTCTAGAACGGGGAGAGCTGTGTGTAAACACAGCTTCCCCGTTCTTCACAGTGGCAGCTTCATTGATCGTGTGTTCCCTAATACAGGGAAACACGATCAATGATGTCACACATCCAGCCCCACCCCCCTACAGTTAGAAAAACATATTAGGTCACACATAACCCCTACAGCGCCCCCTAGTGGTTAACTCCTAAACTGCCATTGTAATTTTCACAGTAAACAATGCATTTTTATAGCATTTTTTGTTGTAAAAAAAGCAATTGGCCCAAAAATGTGTCAAAATTGTCCGATGTATCCGCCATAATGTCACAGTCACGAAAAAAATCGCTGATCGCCGCCATTAGTAGTAAAACAAAAATAATTAATAAAAATGCAATAAAACTATCTATTTTGTAAACACAATACATTTTGCGCAAACCAATTGATAAACGCTTATTGCGATTTTTTTTACCAAAAATAGGTAGAATACGTATCAACCTAAACTGAGGGAAAAAAACGTTTTTGTTTATATATTTTTGGGGGATATTTATTATAGCAAAAAGTAAAAAATATTGATTTTTTTGCAAAATTGTCGCTCTATTTTTGTTTATAGCGCAAATAAAAAAAACGCAGAGGTGATCAAATACCACCAAAAAGAAATGGCTATTTGTGGGAAAAAAAGGACGCCAATTTTTCTTGGGAGCCACATCGCACGACCGCGCTATTGTCAGTTAAAGCGACGCAGTGCCGAATCGCAAAAACTGGCCAGGTCCTTCACCTGCATAAAGGTCTGGGTCTTAAGTGGTTAAAATAGATTACCATTACATTTATGTGTTTGCATACTGCTTATTATACCACAGTCCTGAAGAAGCATGGAAACACGTTGTCTATCCTATAGTGTTCATAGTGCTATACTGCTGAAAAGTATGTTATTTGTCAATTATGTTGAGTCTGTAAAGTATACCATATTTATTTAAGCAAAGAAAGTTAAACTTGTTTAACAGTCTATTTATTGTATATACTCGAGTATAAGCCGACCCGAATATAAGCCGAGGCACCTAATTTTACCACAAAAAAATGGGAAAACGTATTGACTCGAATATAAGCCTAGGGTGTCCATTTGCATGCCTCACTGTGCCCATGACGTTTAACATGGGAGTCTATGGAAGGGGTGCCCGGGTTTGAAAAATCGGTGCTCCCTGGCCGTAGGTCCCCCAGACAACAAACTTTTCACACTTGTAAAGGAAGAGTGTGGCTATATGTGTGCCGGTACCGGGTCCCCAAAGTCCGGGAGATCAGGCACAAAAAGGTGATGAGTATAAGCCGAGGGGGGGCATTTTTAGCACAAAAAAAATTGCTGAAAACTCGGCTTATACTTGAGTATATACGGATTTTTTTTTGTAAAATTGGTCAGTTTTGTTAATGTGTTCTAAAGGTGCTTTATTTTAAAATTGCTATGTGAAATTGATAAAATTATTAAAGTTATATATGTATATGTAATAATAAATCCTGTGTACATGAAGTATATATAAAAAAAAAAAATTGTGAGTTTGATCACACATTAAAATCACATGTACGCTGAGCAATTCAAGTAAAAATATGATTTTTTTTTCCTCTCGAAACAGTTAAAGTTTAAAAAAATGGATACCTCCACTGAAAACATGAACGGCGATAACACGGATGAAATATGAAATGACAAGTTACACAGTTGCAGTCTATTTCAGTCACTATTATTTCCAGACCTATGAATATGAGGAGAGTCAAACAGAAAATGCTCCCCACTCACATTGATAGAGAAGGGCAGATGTTTTATTTCAAGTCTCTTTTTTGTGTCACAAGACCTTCTTCCTTCAGGGTGACAGATGAAGATCAAGGACAATGCGGATATTCCATTTTATGATCAGTGATAAAATGGAAACATTATGTAATGATCTTATTTTCTTTCAAGACCATCAGCGTATTGTGATTTAGGCAATTTAAAGTATATGTTAACCCAGTCACTAAAATCTCGTATATAATTTGCTTGCTTGTTATGTGTTAATGTCATTTCAAAGGGTTTTCTCAATGTTTTTGAATTTGAAGCTTTCAATTGAAAAAATACCTGGTAATCCTGCCATGAAGGTTCTTGTTTAGTCACTTCCTGTTAGGGGGTGACAATGCTAGGACCCTGTCACAGAGTGGAACTTAAAGGGGAGGTTCACCCTAAAAACGACTTTCTAGTATTACATTGGCCCCCCACATTACAATACAATTATGCCTATTATGTTTTTTTGTATGCTGTACATACCTTGGTACAGCTAATTCACCAGTGGCTTCCGGGTTGCGAGTCCCGCGGGAGTGGGCGTTCCTAACATGCTGGTGATTGACGTGATGACCAAAAACGAGCTCCCCCCGTCGCGTAAGCTGCATCATGATTGCCGAAAGGAGCCGAACGGCGGTGCGCAGGCGCAGTATAGCGCCGACTCGCCGTTCGGCTCCTTTCGCCAATCGTGACGCAGCTTACGCGACGGGGGGAGCTCGTTTTTTGTCATCACGTCAATCACCAGCATGTTAGGAACGCCCACTCCCGCGGGACTCGCAACCCGGAAGCCATGGGTGAAATAGCTGTTCCTAAGTTATGTACAGCATACAAAAAAACATAATAGGCATAATTGTATTGTAATGTGGGGGGCCAATGTAATACTAGAAAGTAATTTTTAGGGTGAACCTCCCCTTTAAGTTCTGCTTTAAAAAACTTTGAGCAGGCAGGCTTTTATTGCATGAAGCCTTGTACACACGACCAGCTTTCTCAGCAAGAAAGCTGCTGGGAGAGCTTTTTGCCGTGAAAACCGTGCGTGTGTATGCTTTCTCATCGAGAAAACTACCGGGAATCCCGACAAGAAAAATTGAGAACCTGCTCTCTATTTTCTCATCTGGATTCTCGGCAGAGTGTTTCCTGCCGAGAAAACCATACGTCAGTATGCTTACCTGTCCCCGGGTAAACCTGCGCATGCTCGATGAGACTTCAACGCATGCGCGGTAGCATACAAGGGTAGTGTAGGGTGTAGCAAGATGGCAGCGACGGCATTGAATGTGACGAGCGTCGGCTCGTCTTAGTCGATGATGTCACCGCGTTCTTGCCAATTATAAGAACGGCGGTTCTTTTGAATGGCCGTCTTTATGCACGGCAAGCTTGCCAGGATTCCCGTCAGGAAAACCAACGTTTTTTTTCCTGACGGGACGGCCATGAGTACAGGGCTTAAGAGGCATGAAATGAGATGCTCCAGACCCGAGTCTCATGCAATTTCTGGGTGTCTAGGGTACTGGCTCCAAAAGCTTGACTTTACTAGCTGTTGACTCAAAGTGAACACCACTCTAAGCAATGATATCCAAGTAACCGGTATGTAGCGGCACACCCATGTCCAGGGCTCAGGATGCCCTTCCCACATCCAAGGAACAAAACTGAGAAAATCAAATAGGAGAGCCAGCACTGCTGGACATTACATCTGTGATCTTTATTGTAGCATAACCAAAGTTAAAAAGACACGCTAACGGGTTTCGGCACAAGCCTTGATCATAACACTGTGAACAAGCACTGTGTGCTGTGGACAAGGCTTGTGGCGAAACGCCTTAAAAACTGTCTTTTTAACTTTGTTTATGCTAAAATAAAGATCACAGATGTAAAGTCCAGCAGTGACGGTTTTCTGTTGAGAAGTGCCCCCCATTAAATAGTGCCCATGCATGCGCAGGATGGAGCCGCACTCCAGCTGGGTTCCCAATCAGCTGGAGTGACGTAAGCGCACATCGTAGGAGGTATCTCTCGATGGGAGATGCCATTTTACAAGCACAATTGAAACCTATACAAAAAGCGGGGGGAACTGTAGTTCTCCCATTGTACCTCGCCGCTAGCCTCCCTCCAGCAGCAGTGATGCACAATCTGAAAACAATGGTCTCCTCCAGCTGTTTGTTTAGGTTTAAATTGTGCCTTTGAAATGGTATCTCCCATCGAGAGATACCTCCTATGATGTGCGCATGCGCCATGATTATGTCAGCCCAGCCGATTCGCAAATCAGCTGTTGTGCTATGTCGTAGGGCGCATTCGCAGTTCATCCCGGGCACTATTCGATGGGGGAGGGGTATTTCTCGACAGAACACATGCTCTCCGATTTGATTTTCTCCACTAGCTGTTTAACCACTAGCATACCGCCCGCCGTCAAATGACGGCGGGACGATGAAGCTCTCGTTCTGGACGGACATCATATGACGTCTTCGCCTTCCCGAGCCACTAGGGGGCACACATGCCCGCCGCGTCACTGGGGGCCCAATGCTCATGCCCGGCGGCCGCAATGTCCGCCGGGCACCCGCGATTGCCCAGTAACAGAGCAGGACCGTGGATCTGTGTGTGTAAACACACAGATCCAAGTCCTGTCAGGGAGAGGAGACCGATGGTGCGTACATAGGGATACCGATCGGTCACCTCTCCCCCACAGTTAGAATCACCTTTTAAGGAACACTTTTAACCCCCTGATCGCCCCCTAGTGTTAACCCCTTCCCTGACAGTCATATTTATACAGTAAACAGTGCATTTTTAAACCAGTAATCGCTGTATAAATGTGAATGGTCACAAAAATGTGTCAAAAGTGTCCGATGTGTCCGCCGCACTATCGCAGTCACAATAAAAATTGCAGATCGCCGCCATTACTAGTAAAAAAAAAAAAATGCTATAAATGTATCCCCTATTTTGTAGCATCTATAACTTTTGCGCAAACCAATCAATATACGCTTATTGGGATTTTTATTTACCAAAAATATGTAGAATAATAGATATCGGCCTAAACTGAGGAAAAAAAATGTTTTAAAAAAAAAACTTGGATATCTATTATAGCAAAAAGTAAAAAATAGTGTTTTTTTTTTAAACTTGTCTTTATTCTTTTGTTTATAACACAATAAAATAAAAAACGCAGATTTGATCAAATACCACCAAAAGAAAGCTCTATTTGTGGGGAATAAATTATATAAATGTCATTTGAGTACGGTGTTGCATGACCGCGTAATTGTCATTCAAAGTGTGACAATGCTGAAAGCTGAAAAATGGCTTGGGCAGGAAGGGGGTGAAAGTGCCCTGTAGGCAAGTGGTTAAAGATATAGATGAATAGGAAACTGCTGCTCACCAAAGATCTCGTCCTTCTATGTGTTATTTATTGAACCATCCACAATACAGCTACTTCCAATATAGCCATGTCCCTGCCCAAGGACAACATGGAACCAGCTATATTATGGATGGTTTATTAAAAAACACTTAGAAGGAAGAGATGTTTGGTGTGCAGCTTCTATGCATAAAATATGCCCAGCATAAAAAATCATGTCCTTTTCCCGCAGCTGGGGAGCCTGAGGTGGCAGAGCAAGAGATGTTGACAGGAGTCAGAAGACTGTAGTTCAAGAGGAATATTCTATGAGGAAATGAGCTGCTATCTACAGTGCCTTGCGAAAGTATTCGGCCCCTTTGAACTTTGCGACCTTTTGCCACATTTCAGGCTTCAAACATAAAGATATAAAACTGTAATTTTTTTTGAAGAATCAACAACAAGTGGGACACAATCATGAAGTGGAACAAAATTTATTGGATATTTTAAACTTTTTTAACAAGTAAAAAACTGAAAAATTGGGCGTGCAAAATTATTCAGCCCCCTTAAGTTAATACTTTGTAGCGCCACCTTTTTCTGCGATTACAGCTGTAAGTCGCTTGGGGTAGGTCTCTATCAGTTTTGCACATCGAGAGACTGAAATTTTTACCCATTCCTCCTTGCAAAACCACTCAAGCTCAGTGAGGTTGGATGGAGAGCGTTTGTGAACAGCAGTTTTCAGTTTTTTCCACAGATTCTCGATTGGATTCAGGTCTGGACTTTGACTTGGCCATTCTAACACCTGGATATGTTAATTTGTGAACCATTCCATTGTAGATTTTGCTTTATGTTTTGGATCATTGTCTTGTTGGAAGACAAATCTCCGTCCCAGTCTCAGGTCTTTTGAAGACTCCATCAGGGTTTCTTCCAGAATGGTCCTGTATTTGGCTCCATCCATCTTCCCATCAATTTTAACCATCTTCCCCATCCCTGCTGAAGAAAAGCAGGCCCAAACCATGATGCTGCCACCACCATGTTTGACAGTGGGGATGGTGTGTTCAGGGTGATGAGCCGTGTTGCTTTAACGCCAAACATAACGTTTTGTATTGTTGCTAAACAGTTGGATTTTGGTTTCATCTGACCAGAGCACCTTCTTCCACATGTTTGGTGTGTCTCCCAAGTGGCTTGTGGCAAACTTTACACAACACTTTTTATGGATATCTTTAAGAAATGGCTTTCTTCTTGCCACTCTTCCATAAAGGCCAGATTTGTGCCGTATACGACTGATTGTTGTCCTATGGAGAGAGTCTCCCACCTCAGCTGTAGATCTCTGCAGTTCATGCAGAGTGATCATGGGCCTCTTGGCTGCATCTCTGATCAGTCTTCTCCTTGTATGAGCTGAAAGTTTAGAGGGACGGCCAGGTCTTTGTAGATTTGCAGTGGTCTAATTCTCCTTCCATTTCAATATTATCGCTTGCACAGTGCTCCTTGGGATGTTTAAAGCTTGGGAAATCTTTTTGTATCCAAATCCGGCTTTAAACTTCTCCACAACAGTATCTCGGACCTGCCTGGTGTGTTCCTTGTTCTTCATGATGCTCTCTGTGCTTTAAACGGACCTCTGAGACTATCACAGTGCAGGTGCATTTATGCAGAGACTTGATTACACACAGGTGGATTCTTTTTATCATCATTAGTCATTTAGGTCAACATTCGATCATTCAGAGATCCTCACTGAACTTCTGGAGAGAGTTTGCTGCACTGAAAGTAAAGGGGCTGAATAAATTCGCACGCCCAATTTTTCAGTTTTTTATTTGTTAAACAAGTTTGAAATATCCAATACATTTTGTTCCACTCCATGATTGTGTCCCACTTGTTGATGATTCTTCAAAAACAATTACAGTTTTATATCTTTATGTTTGAAGCCTGAAAGGTGGCAAAAGGTCACAAAGTTCAAGGAGTCCGAATACTTTCGCAAGGCACTGTAGATAGGGGTAGGCCAGTGGATGTGGCATATCTGGATTTTGCAAAAGCATTTGATACAATTCCACATAAATGCCTAATCTGGGGGAAATCAAGGATGGAAATAAATCTGGGGGTCTTCGTAGAAGACAGTTTGAGCAATAGCATGCAATGTAAAGCTGCAGCTAGCAAAGCTAGCAGAATATTAGCGTGTATACAAAAGGGGATATACTCCTTTAATCCTGACACTTTACAAAACTCTGGTTAGGCCACATCTGGAGTATTCCATCCAGATCTGTTCACCAGTGTAGTGAAGTCATATATATATTGGAGTCAGGTTAGATAATTGATATTTAGGTATTAGTATAATGACTATAAATTATGTTCTGCAGCAACACACCAGGCTCTCCAGAGTGCATTTATTTGACTTCCAATACCGAACAAAGTCCAAATTCCACAGGTGATACAAATCCAACAGAGTAATTCAAAGTCTCATCTTTTCCTAGACCTGTGCCATATTCATACAGAGAATATTGACAAGTGACAAGACTGACTGAATGCCAGCTTGAATGTTTCAAATACTAGTCTCACACTGGAGGGAGGGGTTCTTCCAGGTCAACTAAATGTTTCCCTGAATGAATACCCCCTCAAGTCTAATTACCATCAATAAATACTTCCTTATGTATGTAAACAATTTACCCTTTGAGGTTACCAGACCATCTCACACACCTAGGTAGTCTTAGATAAGATTAACACATCAAAGGGTCTTCTGTACCTTTGATATGTTAAAATTCAGCTGGCTTGGACAGTTCAACTGAATTCCTGGTCAATATGGTAATGTAATACAATATATTGTGCCATACATACACACACACACATATATATATATATATATATATATATATATATATATATTAATATTACAACAACCAGTCCTTAGAAGGAATGTCCTGAAACTGCAGAGAGTCCAGAGAAGGGCAACAAAATTAATAAGGGGACTGGAGGACCTCAATTACGAGGAACGACTACAAGTGCAACATTTTTTATCCCAGGAGAAGAGACACTTGAGAGGAGACATGATGTCAATATACAAATACCTCAATGGTGATCCCAGCGTAGAAAACAAACTATTCAGTCTTGGGGGTGTAAGAGGACACATGGCCACACAATGAGATTGGAGAAGAAACGGTTTAACCTTAAAAAGGTTGTAAAGGTACAATTTATTTTTCCTAAATAGCTTCCTTTACCCTAGTGCAGTCCGACACTTACCTCAGGCTTCGATTTTACTTTTAAATGTGCTTATTTCTTCTGAGAAATCCTCACTTCCTGTTCTTCTGTCTGTAACTCCACACAGTAATGCAAGGCTTCCTCCCTGGTGTGGAGTGTCGTGTTTGCCCCCTCCCTTGGACTACGGGAGAGTCGGGATGCTCTCTATGTTGCAGATAGAGAAAGGAGCTGTGTGTTAGTGGGCATCCTGACTCTCCTGTAGTCCAAGGGAGGGGGCGAGCACAACACTCCACACCAGGGAGAAAGCCTTGCATTTCTGTGTGGACTTACAGACAGAAGAACAGGAAGTGAGGATTTCTCAGAAGAAATAAGGACATTTAGAAGCAAAATCGAAGGATAAGGTAAGTGAAGGAGGCCTGCACTAAGGTAAATGAAGCTATTAAGGAAAAAAAAATTGTACCTTTACAACCCATTTAAGCTGTGTATGGGTTTTTCACTGTCAGGGTGATAAGAATGTGGAACTCTCTTCCACAATTGGTGGTGTCAGCGGGGAGTATTGATATTTCTATAAGACTCTTGAAAATGCATCTTAGTGAACACAACATACAGGGATATCGGAAATGATTATCGACACTGACTACATAGGTTGAACTGGATGGACTAATGTCTTTATTCAACTTTACCTACTATGTAAAAATGAAGCCATCTCTCATTTCTCTTAATTGCTGGTCTGGGCAATTAAAAAGCATCCGTGAACAAAAAAAAACCCCATCATGCAGCCTCCAGTAGAACATTTCAGCAGTGTTTTTTTCATCACATGACGCCCTGGTGGATTTAGGGCAGAATATCTGAATACAATCTGGGTTGTAGAAATACAGCAATCATAGGCGTGTGCACAGCGTGTTCCGGGTGTGCCCAGGCACACCCTAATCACCCCATGCACATTAGTGTTATCACTCTATGTAGCACCAGGAACATGGGACAGATCTCCCTCTTACTGGCTCTGCTATAAGAGACATGTTTATGCTCTTCTCTTTCACTATGCCGGCAGGGAGATCAATGCGCCGGGGTCATATATATGTAGACACACACACACGCATGTGTTTTTGAGCTTAAGGGTGCACATCATAATGCAATAGGCTGCGCACACCTATGACAGCAATAATATTATCAAGCTGCACTCATGGTTGTATATTGTTCAAGTAGAAAACACTTACCTGACCCTCTTTAGAGCCCAATCTTTCATGCATTTAGAGTAAAAGGTCTAACGAGCAGAGACCCCCTAAGCATTTTGCCTTGCATTGTATTGCAACTATATGGCCTCTTTTTATTTTGTGCTGCTCAAACTGTTGGTGCTTTACAGTATATATCCTGTATAATAATAATTCTTCTTCTAGGTCAGTATATACAAATGTACAGTTTAATTTTAAAAATGAATTTGTTCCACTTGATCTGGTTTATTTGGCACCCCCTTGTGGTGGATTAAGCAGGTTTAGGTATGACACGTCTCTGCGACTTAACCTGTCATCAGAGGTGGGCTGCTGAGACCTGACCGTACACCACCCCCTTGATTTTTGCTATACCACTTTTTCTCACACTTCTCAGGCTAGAAAGAAATGGGCAGACCAGCAACTTATCCATATAGCATTAGTCAGAACAGGGTCTTGGGTAATAACTAACCAGGACTTATATTGCTTTTCATTTGCTACTTTGGGCATTCATTCTGTAAAGTATTGCTGCCATTTTTAACACTAGTAAGAAAGCATGAACTGGTGCACAATGACCAGCTATATGTTTTTAGTCTGTTACTCTGGAATCACAATGGAATTTGTGTGCTATATCAACATAAAACTAAAGTGTTTTTAAAGTATTGCTATTCCCAAACACATTTTGTTGGTCAGAGTAATGCAGGGTTGAAACAATGGTGGTCAACTATCTCTATATAGTGAGCCTCAAGTGTGGCACCCAACGCCACCAATGGGCTTGCACATAAAATTCTATGAATATTCATCAAAGACAGCAGACATACAACAGGATGTGGTAAGACAATTGGCATGATACAAGAGATGGTCAGTGATTGTGGATAGGATACAAGAGATGATCAGAGACTGCACACATGATACAAGAGATGATCAGAGACTGCAGACATAGTATAAGAGATGGCCAGAGACTGCATACATGATGCAGGAGATGGTCAGGGATTGTGGATATAATATAAGATGGTCAGAGAATTTCTAAAACTAGTTGCAATGACTATGCAGGGTCTTTCTGAGGTCTAGAGGCCCCTCCTGCACTATGTTTCTATGCAGGCTCTGATATGTGGGGCCCTTCCCACCCCAAGGTGTCTGCACACATGTACTGGTCTGTGCAGAGGTGTAAGGCCAGGAGTACTGAGTGTGCCAGCCCGGGGGCCCCTGCCCTCAGACTGCCTGTATTGCTTGTGCAAAGTGGGGCCCAGGCCCTGGGCTGCTCACTCCTCAGGGCCCATTAAAATGCAGCCTGATCAGTGCCCCTCAATGCAGCCTGATCAGTGCCCAGCAAATGCAGCCTCACCAGTGCCCAGCAAATGCAGCCTCACCAGTGCCCAGCAAATGCAGCCTCACCAGTGCCCAGCAAATGCAGCCTCACCAGTCTCTGGACCATGGATTAGAAAATCCTGGCACGCCCATACTCCCCTCCATCGGTCCTTCTACTCCAGCAGCCACTCTAACAAGGTGCAGCACACTAAACCGGCTTCTATAATACACATCACACCGATTCATTTTGCCGGCATTGGATCCATGTTACGCCCATCACTGTAGGCGGGACTTTGTAACAGCGGCCACTGGAGGAGGACGACAGAGGGTGGGGAGGATGGGTACGCCGGGAAGACACCCAACTTCCAATGTGTGGCACCCAGGGATGGACCTCCCCCCATTGGCATGAATGCCCTTGCCCTTCCAACACACCCACTCTGCCTGCCACAGTTCACATACTTGAGGCCAGTCTTGCAGGGCATGGCTGCTAATGGGAATGGCGTTCCTGCTGTGAGAAAAGTACAGGAATGCCATTCCCATGCATTCCTGCAGGACTCAAGCCCTGCAAGAGATGGTCAGAGACTGCAGTCTTAATACAAGAAATGGTCAGAGACTTCAGA